>NW_011494913.1:4665169-4723464 GCF_000754665.1 Bison bison bison | reverse complement strand
GAACCAGTGTGTTGTTCCATGTCCAGTTCTAACTGTTGCTTCCTGACCTGCATACAAATTTCTCAAGAGGCAGATCAGGTGGTCTGGTATTCCTATCTTTTTCAGAATTTTCCACAGTTTATTGTGATCCACACAGTCAAAGGCTTTGGCATAGTCAATAAAGCAGAAATAGATGTTTTTCTGGAACTCTCTTGCTTTTTCCATGATCCAGTGGATGTTGGCAATTTGATCTCTGGTTCCTCTTCCTTTTCTAAAACCAGCTTGAACATCAGGAAGTTCACGGTTCACATATTGCTGAAGCCTGGCTTGGAGAATTTTGAGCATTACTTTACTAGCGTGTGAGATGAGTGCAATTGTGCGGTAGTTTGAGCATTCTTTGGCATTGCCTTTCTTTGGGATTGGGATGAAAACTGACCTTTTCCAGTCCTGTGGCCACTGCTGAGTTTTCCAAATTTGCTGGCATATTGAGTGCAGCACTTTCACAGCATCATCTTTCAGGATTTGGAATAGCTCACCTGGAATTCCATCACCTCCACTAGCTTTGTTCGTAGTGATGCTTTTGACACAATGAAATATTATTTGTCCCTAAAAAAGAATGAAATAATGCCATTTGCAGCGACATGGATGAACTTAGAGATTATCATACTAAGTGAAATAAGTCAATCAGAAAGAGAAAGACAAACACCATACGGCATCACTTATATGTGGAATCTGAAATATGGTACAGATGAACTTATTTACAAAACAGAAACAGACCCACAGAAACAGAAAACAAATTTATGGTTATTACCAAAGGGGAAAGGGGGTGGGAGAGGGATAAATTAGGAGTTTGGGGATCAGCAGATACAAACTACTATACATAAAATTTGTTGTTCACCAAAGTCCTATTGTATAGCACAGGGATCTGTATTCAAAATCTTGTAAGAAACCATAATGGTAAGAATATGAAAAAGAATATATATATATACACACACATACACATACACATATATATATATAATGATTCATTTGCTGTACACTAGAAACCAGCACAAATTGTAAATCAACTATACTTCAATAAAAAAATTAAAATGAAATATTTATTCCTGTCACCCAGCTACTCTGCGTGTATCTCAGTGTTCCTGCGTTTGTGTGTCCATCTCCCCCACGTCAGGGGTGCTCCTGGAGGGGGTGTGTTGCCCTACTGTCCTCTAGAGCACTGCTGACTGTAGAGCTAGAAAGAGCAAGATGTGAGGACCCCACTCACTCTCACAGTCACGTCTAAAGCAGATATGGCCTCAAGACCTCACTCCCAGATGCTTCTGTCTTTTTCCTATAGTCCCACCCTCCTAATAAGCCCCTGGAAAATGGCAACGTGAGATCAATTTCACAACACACGTAGGGCCCGAGCTGCCTTCCTGCTGCACATGTTTAGCTGGGAGAGATAGAGTAAGAACTCTTAAGCCCACAGGTTTAAGGAAGATGTGGAAGTTCAGACGTCTGACCCAGGATCAATGGTAGCAGAACTGAAATCTTTTTGAGCTGCATGCCCCAAAGAGCAAAGTAAGAATACAGTGAGCCATGGACTCTCCCAAAGCTGGATGACTGAGCTGAGACTGAGTCCTAGGCCAGTCCAGTGCCTAAACTTGCACTCTGTCCATGGCTCCACACTGCCCCCTACCCAGCAATAAACAAGAATAGGACTATTTTCTTTGGGACTCAGCAGCCAGCACCAGATGCGGACCTGAAGACAGACCATTGCAAATCAGGATGACTCATGCGATGGTGGCTTTGGTGAGAGGCTGTCAGCTCTTGGGTGGGTCTGCAAGTGCTTCAGAGTCAGTGCTTGTCTTCAGCATATTTTCCACACATCTTGTTATCTGTCTGGCCCTTTCTAGAGCGGATGGTCATTAACCTTGAACATAAGGAATCTGGTCTTGGCTGGATGTCCAAAGTTGACTCCATCTCAATGGCTCATTTGAGGACTTCAAAATAGAATTTACTTGGTCAACAGAGCTTTGTGTTAAAAGTAAACAGGTGGAAAATAACAGATCATGCTTTCAAACTTCAGCCGAGTAATAGTACATGACAGCACGACCTGCATGTTACCAGGCTTCATGGAAATGTTCTGCGCGGTTTCAGTCACTCCACAGGCTCTGGCCGCTCCAGGAAGTGAATAGTTTTTCAATGATGTGCACGCTCATTTGCAAGATACACGGCCAGCTCAGAAGGAACTTTGACTGAATCGCTGAGGGAGAAGCTAATAGAACCTATTTGCAGACATGGATTTTAAGAACCTACCTTCACTTCCTCCCAAACCTCTCAAATTGTCCACATCTTTATAATCCCCATATTCACAGTCCACCTTCCTGAGGACCTTCCCCCTACTCACTCATGTCTTCTTCGAGTCTTCATTTCCTTTCCCTCTTAACAGTTCCCACTGGGAGGGAATTGAGGGTCAGGGGAAGTCGGCCAAAGGATCTTCTGCCTGGGGAGCATTTGCTGATGCTTCAAGTGCTCAGAGATCCGTAAATCCCAAATGGACCATGCCAAGCACTTTTCCCTTAATTTCGGAGGCTCATAGTGTAGTTTAAAGAAAATCTAATCCATGTGTTTCTGATCCATCTCCACCCAGCTCGTCCAAATGCTGGATATGAAGAGTTTGCAGATATGCATGATGCTTTTGGAGTCAACTTTATAAGGCTTCCACGCTCTCATTTCTGTTGTGAGAGGAAGCTGCGTTTTGCCAAGAGTAAATGAGTTGGTGTCTCAGAAGGTTCATGTTGGGTCTGTAACACTGAAGCCGTAAGAACTTGAGTGGAAGCTTAGCCTCAGAGAAAGTAGTCTCATCTCTCCCCAGATTCAGAGATTCATAGGAGGTGTTAAAGCCTTTACATCTTCAGCCTCTGCATGTTTCATGCTCACTTGTCGTATCTCCCCATGGAGCTCAGCAGTGTTGAGATGGATCTAACACTACCAAGAGGTTCTCATCTGTCAGGACTGCTCTCTGGAGATGCTGGAAATGAAGCTTTGGCAGAGAATTGATGACTTTGCCTTCTGGTTTTAAGGTATTGAGAAGAGAGGTACAATGGTCACCAAAGCTAGCAGTTTGAATCAGTCCCTAAGCTGTCAATGCATAATGTTGAAGTTCAGGCCAGAGGAACATGAATGTGGACCTGAACTCAGCTTCTCTAAAATTAGTAGTGGTAGCCAGGAAGACGTGTGGAAAGAAGCATGGTCTTTCTGGAAAGTCATGAACTAGGCAAGGAAAGAGGGAGGGGGCTGTTAGGCCTTGACTGGAATAAAACAAGCTGCATATCCAGTAGAACACTGAACAGCATGAAATGTGCTGCCCAGGGTTTGTCCAGATCCACCACGTGGCTGTGTAATTGACGCACAGTTCATATAAAGAAGGAAACACTTGCATGCACAAAGCAAGATGCATGGTTCCATGAAATGCTTTCATTTCCATACATGTCATGGGGCCTATAAGACAGCTGCAGGCTACAGTACAAAGCTGGTGGAGGCAGATGAATCTGGATTTTCATTCCAATTCTACCCCCTGTTAACTATGTGACCATGGGCAAATTCCTTTACCTCACTTTCTTCCTCTGTAAAATGGGTATAACAATATCAGTCTCTCACAACTGGGAGGAAATCCACTAGAAAATACAAAAAGTGCTTAATAAACAGGGTCATAATGCATGAGGAGGGTAACAACGCCACCGCTAGCAGGAGAGGAAGGTTCTGTAGCTCTGTGAGCTGGTTGGCTGAGGTCTCAGGAGCTCTCCTCTCCAACTTGGTCCCGGGGCCTTAGTGTGTTTGAAAGGAGCAAAGACAGAGGCTTTCACGGCTCACATAGAGAGGCCATGCAGAGCTGGGATTGGGCTTGGCTGTGGGAATCCAATATCTTGAGTCTCAGCTTTGTCTTAGAAGGTTGAGTGGCTAAATCTCTTGGGGGTCTCAGCTTTCTTATTTAGAGAAAAGGGTTCATGTTACTGGAGCCCCCGAATCGCCCCCAAGGTTTGTATGAGAAAAGGAATATGGAAATGAGTTGAACTCTAGGCAAAAGCCTCAAAGCCAGTGCTCATGGGGACCAGCAGATGCAGGAGTGAGGGGGCAACCTGGGGGCAGCTATAATGGTGGAAATGGGATGCTGGTGCAGACTGAGAACATTCACTTTCACCTTCACATATGATCCCACCACCTCTAGCAGGAACCACACTCACCCAAGCAAAGCATACCAGCTTCAGGGAGCTCGGACAGAACCTCTGAGAAACTGGTGCCTATACCATTAGCTTCTATATTACATGAGAGGTCCTACAGTCAAGGAAATCTCCACTGGCTGCCAATAAGTCAGAGAGGGCTGGAAAGCATCAGAAAAATACACGAACAGAGGGGGCCCATTCCTCAGCCTACCAAGGTCTTGGGCAAGTCATTTCCCTCATCAAGGCTTAGTTTCCTGTCTGCAAAACCAAGTGTCAGTAAAGATTAAAGGAGAATGCAAACACCAGACACCTGGCACAGTGTGGGCTCTCAGTAATTGTCCTGATCTTTTCTTCCCACACAAAAAAGTCATGCTGCCCCTATGGTTTTCCAATGAACACTGCAGTTTTTTCTTAATATTGGTGGCCAATTATACAAAAGAAAAGTTGGTTATGAATGAGGTCGGTCTGAAGATGGCCTCCTGCAATAGGCCGGGAGAAAATACAAATCTGATCTGGGCGTGATTCAGTTTCACTTTGTATAAAATAGAAATGCACGTGCTTGTGGGGACTTTTCTGTCTCACTTAGGCAGAGAGCTTTCAGGAAGGCCCACTTCCTCACAGGCTCTGCTGACAACTGACTCCAGGAAGGCAGCTCTCCCATCTCCCTGGTGCATTTTGATTCTGGAGACCCCGCCAGCTCCTAACAGAGTCGCTATTCACTGCCTCCTCGGAAGAGTAACAGGGCATTTCACTACTGCAGGCAGCAGGCTCACAGAAACCAGGTTTATACAGAGTTATTTTTTTAAATAGATTTTTGAAAAGTCCATCTCTTTCTCTCTCACCCATGCCCAACCCCCTATTCTTGTGATTGGACCAGAAATCTCTGCTGCCAAGTTTTCTTGGACCGTGTGAATCGAGATCAGTACATATCTGTGCTGGAGCATGACATCCCGGCGCCTCTCTGTGTTCTGGAATACGGGCCCTGGTTGTGCACGGCCCTGCAGCCCTGCTGCTTGCCAGCTCTGCTGCTCTTGTGCGCGTGCTGTGTGCAGGCCTGTCAGGATGCTGGCCCCCAGAGAGGAAAAAACCTTTTAGGGGCTGAGTACTGAGAAGAATGCAACTCGAGGGCACTCTCCCAGGAGTGGTGCCAGTAAGGGTTAGGAAAGGGCTCTGTTAGTCTGGGCTTTCAAGGATAAATTTCCAGGCCATGTGGTCCACAGCTTGATTTCAGATGGTTCATGAGGTGTTCCAGGAGCAGCTGCACATGTGGGCTTTCACGTGCCAGCACAATTCCTTGAAAGAGTAGGAAGCGGTCTCTACTCCCCACCGGCCCTTCCTCGCCCCCTGTCCTCCCTTAGAGTCACTCCAGTCAGGAGTTTGCCCCCACTGTTCCACCAGAGTCACACTCATGGCGCCGTCTTGCCAAACCCAATGGTGACCTCGTTGTGTTCATCTGGCTCAGCTTTTCAGTGACCGTTGGTAGCTATCACTCCAACATTGCCCTGATTGTGCTTCTAAGAAACCATGGAGTACCACAGTGGGCTGCCTTCCTTTAACACCTGAGCGGGCCTCCTCTTCTTTGTGACTCGTTGGTGTGGGAGCATCAGGGGCCCAGGTACCTATGGACACTCACTCCTGAAATAATCACATCTGAGCCTGTGGCTTCAAACACCACTGATGCAACTAACACCCTGACCTTGATCATTTCAGTCCCAACCTCTCCACACTGACCTTGCTCAAGTCATCATTCAAATGCATACCTGAAATCAGTATTTTCAAAACTCACTGAGTCCAAAACATAACTTCGATTCATCACCCCTCGCCTGTGGCAAATGTGTACTCCACTCTCCTCTCTTTCTTTGCTTAAAATTTCCTTCTTACAGTTAGATTTTTTTCATTTGTTTACTTGTAACTTCTCTCTTTCCTGATAGATAATCAACTCCACAGAGAAGAAACTGTATCTATCTTATATTTAGTGCTTACTCTTAGTCCCAAGGAACAGCCATTCCGTTAGTTAGTTCAGTCGCCCGGTCGTATCCGACTCTTTACGACCCCATGGACTGCAGCACGCCAGGCCTCCCTGTCCATCACCAACTCCCTCGGTTTACTCAAACTCATGTCCATTGAGTCGGTGATGCCGTCCAGCCATCTCATCCTCTGATACATGTTTCCTCTTACATTTTATTTATTTAGGCAATATGATGAATCAATTTAAAGAAGATAGTAAGTAAATAATAGAAGACTGGACACTGGGACTAGCTGGTGAGGGAGAGACATCTGCCAACATCACCAGATACAGCATCACTGGGCTCCAGCATCACCAGGAAAGGAAGTGAGTCTGGTGCCTCCTCATCACTGGACCAGGGAATAGCTTGATGAGGCAAGGGTTCCCAATGGGTAGATTCTGAACATCTCCTCTCAACTTCTGCTGGGTGTCTGGGACCCTGCCTTCCTGCCAGGATCCTGTGGAGGGGAGTTTGCACATGGACAGAAGTGAATGACCTCAAGAGCCTTCCAGGAAGAGTCTAAGCAGGAGGAGAGTAAAGGGGGAGGACAAATGGAGGCATGGGAAGGAGAGCAGGAATATATTAAGGATTTATTATTTGTCAGTTTTGCAAATTACCTCAATCTAACTACTCTAAATGTATGATATCATACAGACACAAAGCAGCAATTATCTAATTGCTTCATTTTCTACTCTGGAGCCATTGTCTTTGGCAATAAGACTGGGCATCGTACCTCCTCGCATGAGGCCTCTGATGTGTGCAGGCTGCTCTCTGAGACTGGGAGCTGAAAACGGCAGGGCCTCAGCCTATACTCCTCCTCTTGGTGGTGTCCCCAGAACCTTAGGAATGCTCAGCTGCTCAAAAGTCTTTGCCCAATAAATGAAATAAAACTGAAAGTAAATGAGGGAAAATCCCTGAAAATATAAAATCTCTACCAATAATTTAAGACAAGATGATATAGGAGCAACTCAATAAATGTGTGAGGAATAAATGAATGAATGGGCCGTAAAGCTGTGAGATGAAGGTGAGGCTGGGGTGTTGGTGTGGCTTTCTCAGTTCTCCAGGGAAGACACGCAGAACATTCCTTTACCAGGGTTTCTGGCCTCTCCAACAAACAGCGTCCTTGGTGGGAGGCACATATATGGTAGGCGAGGCTGGCAGCCGCTCCCCAGGTTAAAGCTCCCCTCCCTGTCCACCAGGTAACTCCTCATAAGAGGGTTTTCTGGATGGGAAAGAATATCTCCTGTCAAAGAGAAATTATTCTCATCCTTGGTTTTTAAAAAATGACTTTGTTCAAGATTACTGCAGTAGGGGAAAGACATTGAACACAACTTCAAATGCAAACAGAGACAAATGGGGATTTATAGCCAATGGGAAAGTAAGGGAAAGAACAGGGAATTATGAAGAGGGAATTGGTGGGATGTCCATGGTTGGGGAAGTGAAGCTTAACTGGACATTAGGGATGGGGGAGTATTCATGATGAACTGACTAAGCAGGATTCTTTGCTATGACTAGGTTTGCACGACAAGGACTAAGCTTAGTCTGGGGAGGGCTCAGAGAAGCCTGATTATAGTTTGATCAAAGAGTGGGGACTTTGTTACTACTAAGAAAATAAAAATGCTTGCCTGGGGCATGGACCAGGCTTGGGAGAAAGTAGTTTTGAGGGCAGCACTGCTAGAAGTCACTCTGATGTCTCTCGGGCCCCAGGGAATATGCAAGGTCCATCGGTTAGAGGAATGGTCTGGAGGATACGGCAGGGAAAAGCTGAGCCCCAGAGTCCTCAATTGTATCCCAGTCAAGACGCTTTACAGGAGAGAGTAAGGTGTATCCTCCCCAGCCCTTCATTTCAGCCGGTAAGACCCCAGTGAGCGGCAGGGCACTGCCACTTGGAGAGAGATGCAGTGACTGGAACCAGGGCTCTTAAAAGTGGTCATGAGTTCCAGGAATGCAGAGGGCATGGGATCCACAAGGGGAAAGCAGGGCCATGGTGGACCCTCAAAACTACCCTAGGGGCTGATGATGGAAAGGAGGTGTTCAGATGGGGATGGTGGTGAACCCTTGGGAATTTTATGATTTGAACTAGAGCCAGAGAGTACTAAGCTGAGATTGTTGGGGAACTGTTCCTTGGTCAGACCCCCCAGGCTGGCCTGGTCTTCTGGGGCTTGGTCTACATCACTATGAGCCTGGAATGAGGTGACAGGATGATGGCCAAGGCCTGACTCCCTTTTAATCTTTAATGACAGAGTGAGTTACTTTCACCAGACTAGGCAACCTGTGGCATCAGGGTAGGTGAATGCTTTACTTTCCAGAGGAATGTTTGAAAAAGGTAAAATTTCATTACATTTCTGTCCAGGTGTTCCACTATTAGAATCCTAGCCAAAGTAAATAATATTAAACAGAAATCAAGCTTTATGCACAAAGATGTTTATTGCAAACAATCTAAGTATCCCACCACAGGGCATGATGATTAAGTAAGGTCTTTCACAATCCAGTCATTCAATATTTACTCAGTCATTAAGAATGATGCATACAAAACCTATAACAACATGAAGGAAAGTTTAAAATGAGTGAAGAAGTAGGAAACAGAATTCATTTATAGTGTATTTGCATCTGTGTACAAGAAAGAAAAAATAAAATCCCGTGCCTTCAGAATTCAAAGACATCGTTTAATCAGAACACATAGCTTTTCCAGATAACCTTCTCCTAGAAAATTCTAGCATTGTTGCATGATCTAGGTCATGATGCCATGCTCGCCAGGCAGACACCTGGGGTGAATGCCTGCAGCAGGTGGTCTGTACTGACTCCGCTAGTTAGTATGGGCTAGGCTGTGCTGCAGTAACAACCAACCGAAAACAACACAAGTCGACTCCTCACTCAGGTTACAGGTCCAGGGCTGGTCAGCAGGAGATGTGCTCCTCACTGTCCTTACTCAGAGTGCACTCCAACAGCATCACCTGATGCTGCTACAAGATCTCTAAGGTAGATTTCCTGGTGCTGATGGCTCAGCTAAGACCACCACCAAGAAAGGCAACACCAGACATTTGGTCCAAGACTTACTAAGGAACCGTAGCAAACTTCTTTTCTCCCCTACTCCTTTCATTTTCTTGCTGCAAAAAGGAGATATTTACCTTCTACAAAACTGTTCATTCTTGGGTACTTTATAGAGTGTGCAGCATTTTCATACCCACACAGCCCAAGGTTCAAGACCAACACAGAGATACACAAGATCCGTCACCAAATGGGCTCTTTGTTTGTGGCTAGCTCTCCCTCCAGACCTAACTCCTAGTCTGCAGAAATGCTCCATTCTCTGGGGAAATAGTTCTAATCAGGGGTTGTAAAGGGGACTTCCCTGGTGGTCCAGTGATTAAGACCCTGTGCTTCCACTGCAGAGAGCACAGGTTCAGTCTCTAGTTGGGGAAGCTCCACATACCACTATAGTGTGGCCAAAAACAACAGAAGTAATAAAAATTAATTTTTCATTCTCGTCACTATTTGAATGAAAGGGTTTACAAATGAATGAGTAAGTAAAACAAAGCAAAACAACAGTGTTTAACATAACAAAAGTACAATGTCTGGAGAAACTACGGGAGTTTCCCAGTCCCTCTCTTTCTCACTCTGTCTCTCATTGCTGCGCACCTCTGCTCCATAACCGTGTTTCAACTGTATGTTGTAATGTTCAATTTTTTTCTATCAGACATGCTTGAACTGAGATATGTCTCTGCCCAGGTGCCAGACTTAGCTCAAACTTTACTTCACATGCCCTGAGAGATTTATCAATAGAAGTGTGGAAGAGGATACATTAGCTTTTGATCACTGTGTAATGAGTTACCACAAGCTTATACAGTAATTTCATCTCACAGTTTCCTAAGCTCAAAAGTCTAGGCAGAGGTTGGTGAAGTCCAATGCCCAGGGTCTCACTGGACTGAAATCACAGTGTTGGCTGACTGCATTCTCCTCTGAGGCTCACTTGTGTTGTTGAGAATTTAGAACCCAGTGATTATAGCACTAAGGTCCTTATTTCTTTGAGGGCTGTGAACCAGAGGCCACTCTCAGCTCCTACAGAGTCTGTGGTTCCTTATCACGGTCCTCTCCATTGGCAGCAGAAGGGCTACTGCTTCTGCCTCCCGTCTTCTCTAAGGCTTATCTGATTAGATCAGGCTCACCCAGGGAACCCCTTCCCCTCTTTTTTTATGCATATAGAGATTTATTTTCAGGAATTGGCTTACATAATTGTGAATGCAGACAAGTCTATTTCATATAGGGCAGGTTTAGTGGTGATAAACTCCCTCATTTTTTTATTTGGGAAGATCTTTATCTCTCCATCATTTTTGAAGGACAGTTTTACCAAGTATAGTGTTCTTGGTTGATCATTTTTTTGTGCTTTCTTTTAGTACTTTGAATATATCACTGTATTCTCTCCTTGCCTGTGCAGTTCCCACGAGCTGAGACGCAGGGGGACCACTAAGGCAGCATCAAATACCGAGGAAGTTAGATGTCCTCCTTGGTCTCCCTTCCCCCACAGGAGAAGCTGGAGACCCGAAACATCCTTCTTGGCACTGTGCAGCTGTCACCTGAGGAACAGGTGATGTGGATAAAGTGTACCTCTTGCCCATTTTAATGTGGTTTTTCTACTTTATTTTTGCTCCACTGGTGTGCTGTAACTTTTCCTCTGGGATTTTTAGTTCTCATGAAGA
This sequence comes from Bison bison bison, assembly GCF_000754665.1. NCBI lineage: Eukaryota > Metazoa > Chordata > Mammalia > Artiodactyla > Bovidae > Bison > Bison bison. The sequence continues at coordinate 4,712,577 of NW_011494913.1, read as the reverse complement.
AACCCTCATTCTTGGATAGTTGCTTAGCAGTGCTTCTGTTGGATGGGACTAAGGCTGAGGATCCTCTATTCTTCCATACCTTGACATCGCTGAGGCTGGCAAGTCCAAAACATGCAGCACAGACTGGTAGACCGGAGACCCAGGAAGAGCCGATGCTGCAGTTTAAGTCTAAAGGTTGGCAGGCTGGAGACTAAGAAAATCCAGGTTGAAGTTCAAGTCCAAAGCCTACCTTCTGGCAGAATTTCTTCTTGCTTGAAGCAAGTCAGTCCTTTGCTGTGATTGGACGAGACCCAACACATTATGGAGAGCAAGCTGCTTTATTCAAGGTCAACCAATTTAAATGCTAATCTCATCTGCAAACCCTCATGCAAACATCTAAAATAATGTCTGACCACATTTCTGCGCATCATGACCCAGGCAACTTCACACGTTAACATTAGCCATCATACACCTGGGATGGATTTAAACGAAGATATAGGGGAAAGAGAAAGTGCTGGGTTGTGCAGAAGCTGTTGCATTTGAATGGAAGGGGTCCCTTTTTATTAAATCAAAGTTAACCTACTAGGAAACTTAATAGTATCTGTGCAATCCATCTTTCCATATAATGTAACTGACTCACATACGGAGAGGAGCTATGTGGCATTGTATTCATAGGCTCTGCCTACATTAAAAGGGAGGATCTGAGTAAAGGCATGCACACGTGGAGCAGTCATGGGGCCATCTTCGAATTCTACCCACCCCAGGGCTCTGCTTTTCCATGGTCATTGGATTCAGTGCACAGCTGGAGGAATCTCCAAGATGGTTGCACTAAGCTGTCTTGAACACTGCAAAGAACCATATTTTGCTCACAGTTCTTTGTTCTTACATGCCAAGCTCTTGGTCAGAGGGGAGCCTTCTGAATCCCAGAGCAGAGAATGGGAGCCAGCCAGCAGTAGACGCTTTTCCAATTTCTTTCTTTCTCCCTGCTGCTTCCTAAGGGAGCTCAGGGAGGGCCAGGATGGCCCTGGAGGAAGGCAGAGCTGTCAGAGCAGGATAATGCCACACACAGAGCCCTTGCAGGCCTCAGACCCCTGGGGCAGCCATGCTAATATTTTCTTCTCACCAGTCAGGGGAAGCAGAGGGTAGTGGGAACCAGAGAAGTGATAGCAGATGTGTGCAGGGCTTTGGCTGAGAATGGATGACATAAGGGTGGCAGAAAACTGTCCCTCTCTTTGGGAACAGACTTCCTGGCTTCTGTTCAGAGCCGTCTCTCAGAGCTGTTCCCCCACTCTCTTCCCTGGCATCTGGGAACCCCTGGGGGGAGCAAACAGGCAACCAGGACTCCTGGGGACTATACTGGGATTAGACCCCGGGCCTCGGAGTCCAGTCCTGCCTTTTTTGCTGGCTGCTGGTCTAGGGCAAACACTGAAGCTCTCTGAGCCTCAGTTTCTCCCTCTGAAGATGAAGGAGGATGCAGGATAGAGGGAGGTCCCTTAGAGGAGGCAGATTTCTAGCCCACTGTACACTCCTCACATAGATGTGCTCCTCACATCTTTTGTTCCTGGGCATTCCACTGCACATCTGGGCCAGTGGCCACCCAGCTTTGCTCAGAGGAAGGTAAGGCAGAATCCAGGTGGGTCCAAAATGATGCTGTCTCCCCTCCACTACCACCTCACCCACATAATGACACCCTTTGCCAGACTGAGTCAGGTAAGTCAAAGATGGCCTCATGTGGCCAACAGGCCATATGCCTGTGCCAAACCCTGAGCCAGACCTCAGGTCAGGTCCAATAAGTCAAGGCTGTATTCAGTGCCTCAGATTCCCCATCTCAAAATAAGGTAGCTGAGTTGGTCCTAAAATGTCCACTCTGACGCCCGAGGTCCAGGGCTGAGCCCCCCTGACTTGGAAGCATCTCGGTATATTTCTAACTCTTTTTTTTAAACTAAATGGTCTAACATCCAGTACTTAGCAGCCTCAAAAAAGTTTACTTACTGAAGCCCAGTTGAACAGGAAAATCTCTGGGTAAGACCTACCCAGCCCCCAGTTGGAGAAATCTGCAAGTCTAGTAAACGTTGACTGTGCATTGGAAAATCCCATCACTGAAGACAACGCCCAGCCCAAGCAGGGGCCTCAGCCCCACCCTCCCCAGAGATGGGAGTTCGCTGCCCAGAGACCTCATTTCACTTTCTGTTGTACAGTTCTGCTTAAATTGAATCTAACCTCCCTGTCCTCTGCATGACAGCGTTTGGGGGTGTCAACAAAGAATGTCACTTGTCATATCAAGTGAACAAAGGACATTGTGGCCACCAAGCTGTCAGCCCAACTGTGCACCCTGAGGGGACTCAGGATAGAGAAAAGCAGGGTACTAGCCCTAGATAGCTAAGAGGCATCTCAAAGGAATGATTTCGACGAGCCCAGACGCTTGTATCTTCACATATGCAGAAAAGCTAGAAAAGCACTCAGTTCATTCACTTGAGATGTCTGGTTTTCAGCCAGTCGTCTTCAGCAGTCATCTTTTTGGTGTTTGTTACCAAAACTCCTGTATATTCTGACTCCTCCCTTACCTCTTCTGAGCAGTCCCTGAGAGCTACCTGAGAGGCTGTCTTCTGGGCCTAAATCCTCAGAAAGTCTGCCAAGTAAAAAATAATTCTCAGCTTTCAGGTTGTGTGTTTTTTTTCAGCTGACAGAGGGTTTAAGGAGTCTGTGCAGTGCCTGGCATGTGCTCACCTGGGGTTGTAGATTGGACATAAGTGTACTGTGGTAAAAATAGGAGATCCTGAAATCCTACACCTCAGGCTACCATCTGCCTTTGCTGGCCGTGGGAGTTGGGAGGCAGCAATTGCCTTCCCAGAGCCTCAGTTTCCTTCTCCACACAGTAGAACCACCAAACTAGTTTCTCCTGAATTTATAGGGTGTTTGAAATTGTGTCCCTGAAATTTCCACATATTGAAGCTTTAACCCCCCCCCAGTACTTCAGAATGTGACTGTATTTGGAGATTTGGACCTTTAAGGAGGTAATTAAAATGTGGTCATTATTAGGCAGAATCTTAATCCACTATGACTGACATCCTTCTAAGAAGAGATTAGGACACACACACAAGCCGAGGGAAAATGTTGCAAAGACAGAGAGAAGGTGGCCATCTACAAACCAAGGAGAGAGGCCTCAGAAGAAACCAGCTCTGCCAACACCTTGATCTTGAACTTCTAGCCTCCAGAAGTGGGAGAAAATGACCGTTGTTTAAACCTTCAGTCTGTTGTATCTTGCTACAGTAGCCTGAGCTCACCAATACACAGGGGAAGATTCATTTGTCTTAGTCAGGAAAGGAAAAGACCTATGAGGGCTGGAGCTCCACCGTGCAGCTTCCCCAGCAGCCAATTCCTGCATCCAGCCTTTGCAGCCCTGGGCCCCACATGCCCAGGCCTGCCCTGTGGCCTGCAGCACCCAGTGCTTGGTGCAGGACAGTCAGCAGGGCAACGGGTAGGGTAGCTGACAGCATGCCACTGCAAACTTGTTTTGATTGTAGGCAACTCTGCTGAGAGGCTGCAGAACTCCGCCAACTGGTCTAACATGATTCCACGAGAAATGTTGACTCTAAATTACAAGGACTTAATTTTTCCAACCACAGCTAGGCAGTAAATGACTCTCTGAAATGACAGATGGAAAGTTCTGTTAATATGTTTATCTTCTGGCTCTCAGCAGCCCCGCCTCCCCCAGCACTGCTCAGGGCAGCCAGCACAGGGAGGGGAAGGTGAAGTCTGCTGTCCCCAAACACTGGCCCACTCCCTAGACCCGGACTCCCAAACACCCCCCGGGCACGAGATTGCTGCCATACATGGGGCAGAAAAGCAAGCCCAGGCCCAGGCCCCTGTACAGCCAGTCTGGCCGTGTCAATCTCCAAAAAGTCAAATGACCTGTCCTGAGGCAACAATGCCCTGGCTTTGTTCCCAAGGTGGCGAATCACGTGACCTCTCAGCCTGATCAGCTACTGAGAGTAATACAAAACTCTCCCTGCCAGCTCTTCAGGCAATACCAGAAACAGATCATAATTAAAACAGCCATGATCCACACAGTGTTTTCTATGGGTCTGTTCAACCTGGGATGTAGGTGGTATTACTATCCTCCTTTTATTGCTGAGGAAACTGAAGCACAGAGAAGTTGAGCAACTTTCTCAAGGTCACACGAGTAGTTATGGTAGAGCTGGAACTCCAACCCAGACAGGCTGGCTTCAGAACTCAGGCTTTGATTTAAGAGTATCCCAGGCAGAACAACGGCCCAGACAAGGAAAAGAAAGAGATACGGTAGTAAGGGTGGGGCTGGTGTGTGTGTGATGATGTGTGTGTTTGTGTGACCCTGAGAGAGTGATTGCCAAAGCGTAAGGGGGACACCAGCAGACCTGACAGACAGACAGACAGATGAGGCTGGAAGGGGCGGCAGAAGCCTGACCACACCAACTTCTATCAAGGTCACATGTACCAAGTTAAGGAGTCTGAGTCTCATCTTTCAGAGGATGTGTCTGTTGTTTGTGGAGAAACAGACAACATAAAATTGACCATGGAACTAGTGCAATTAGTGTAACCAGCACATAAGTGGACTTTAGTGTAATAGTGTAATTAATGTGCAGTTCCGTGGCACTGGGAGCTTCCACGTTACTCTGCAACTCTCCCTGCATCCTGCCATCTCTCTGTAGACTCCAACATCCTGAACTGAACCATCACTCACTGAACACCTTTCCTTCCCCTCTTCCCAGGCTTCTCAACCACCGTTCTCCCTGCCATGATTATGGACGTGAGGGCTCCAGGTAAGCAGACTTGGTCTCAACCTGGAAGTGTGACACAGTGAAGGGTTGGTCCCCCTCACTGCAGGAGCTGCAGAACAGACTGTGGGTTCAGAGAGTCCATGCCAAAGGCAAGGGCTGCTTCTCCATGGAGGAGGTGGCCGTCGGCAAGTAGCAGCCTGTTCTCTGTCCAGAGCCAGGTTTATACCAAAGGCTTTAGATGACCTGTCTCAGACCAGACTCCGGCCTCTTTAGAGTGAGGGAATCTAAGTCAAGGAGAGTGAGGGTTATTAAGGTTCAGGGATTGCAGCCCAGTATTTGCAGCTGAGAGAACCTCAGCCCAGCACAGAGGGGTTGCTCATAAATGAGAATTTACGTACAATCCCTCCATAAATGTAAATCAACCATTATGCTGAATGTCTCACATGAATGCATGTATCAGTCATTCAGGTAAATGGTACTTTCAACTCCTGGAGTTGCTCTATAGTTCAAAGCAAAGTGGCCTCAAAACAGATCTATTTCAGCACAGACATGGTCCCTGCAGGAAGTCTCTGCTTCTGTTGAAAGGCAGGAAGGCCCCAAGACCCTGTGTGGGGCAGGGCAGTGGGGGTGGGGGGAGGGGGAGGGGGATGGAAGGGGGCACTTTGCCTGAGGCTGGCTGGGGCTGTTCTGTGCTCTCCCTCACCTCAAGAGTGTGAGAGGCAGCAGTGCCTCAAGCAGCTTCCTGGAGACAAGAATAACATGGGGGCTTTTGGTGAGCATCCCAGACACCAGCCTCTGCCACCTCAGGCAAGTAGCACAACTTCAATGTGGGACTGCCCACGGGAGAGGAGGATGTGTTCATGCAAGGCTGCAAGGAGGAAATGGTGTTGCCCCCATGAAACCCCAGAGCTGAAGTGGCTGGAGCCAGGAGGTCAGTTGGTGAGTCCAGGCTGCAGGATTCTTTCAAAAAGCCTGGCAGAGGGTCCTAGCCTGTCATGGTTATAAAGAGGCAGCAAAAAGGCTGGGGGGGGGGCTGTCCTGCCCAGGTCGTGGGCTCCTATTCTTCCCCCTCGTCCTCTGCAGTGCTCCACTGCCTGCTCTCACCTCCTTAGCCTGATACCCTGGTCTCTTGTGATCCAGACTGTCCAGTGCCATGCAGTCCAGCTGGACTCACCTCTCCCCACAGGCACTGAGCTTGAGCTGAGAATGTCAAGTCCCTCTCCGTCCTAAGTCTTCCATGATTTAGTGCCTATAAGTAGCCTGTGTCTTTCACCTAGACCTGTTTCACTTTCTTCTGCTGACCCAATCCTACCAAAGTTGTCAGGGGAGTGTATAATTTCCTCGGTTCTGTCTCCTCGCAACAAAAATTTGAAGTGACGGACATTAAAGCCCTCGGCGTGTCACAGCTCTTGGACAGAACAGTGTTACAGCTCCGTGTTACAGCTCAGTTTTATTTAGAAAATAAAGGAAAATACATCCAAGAGGTGTGAGGGCATGCAGACCCAAACGGCGCGAAGAGGAGCGAGTGAGCCCCGGCTCTGTTATATCTTTTCTCTCCTCCCCCGGGCCTGCCTTATGTAAACTGGGCTAGCTAGGGGTGCTGTTTGTTCTACCTGAGGGCCTCACTCCGGTCCTCAGACCTGCCTTTGTTCTATTTTCGTGGGCTTTTTGCTTCCTTGTCTTTTAACCACCGCCATTCTGGACTCCTTTTTCCTATTCTAACTACCTAACAAAGTCAACTTAATGTCCTCTCCTTCAGATACCTTCTGGGACCCTCCCCATCAGATGGACTCCAGCCCATTCCCCGGTCCTCCTCACTCCGAGCCCTGTGCTCTTACGGAGCTGGGTTCTGCCTCTAGGGCCATCCTTCCACATGGTAGGCTAACACATCTGTCCATGTGTCTCGCCCACCAAATGGGCAGGGATGGTGTCATAGTCTCCATGGCCATAATGTCCAGCATAGATCCTGGCACAAGGTGGTGCTCCAGATAAGCTGCTTATGTGACTTAGGCAGGGCGTTCCAGCTGGATCCTTACTTGGTAAAAAAAAAACCACCACAACTGTGGTAGCATAAAACTGCTCTCTCGTGCTCGTGGACACTGTGGGTCTGGAATTCAGTCGCAGTGCAGTAGAATGCTTTGCCTCATTTCCACGAGGTCTGGGATCTCCTCTAGGAAGCCAGGTTCAGGTAGGGGTGACTTGATGGTTTGGAGGCTGGGATCGCCAGATGACCTTTGGACTCAGCTCCTGCACGTGGTCTCTGCGTGTCACTGGGCTTCATAACAAGATGGAGGCCTCAGGATGTTCAGACTCCAGCACCAGTTTCCAGTGGAAGAGGTTGTATTGTCGTTTTTTTCTGTTCTATTTTTTTTCACAGGCCCACTAGATTCAGGAGGAGGAGGAGATAGGAGCCCTGACCTGTGAAGGTGGCAAAGTCAGCCTGTAGAAGACCACGTAGCATGGATGGTATTACTGCACACTTCTCTGCAAATGCAGTCGGCCACAAAAGGAAGAGCAGAGAAATTGAAATATACACACTCAACTGAATTTTTCTTCTCTTTCTCTCTAGAGAATCCACTTCCCCCAACCCCTTTATCCCTATCTCCAAAATCAGGTTTTCAGTGCAGTGAGGTAAGCAAGCACCAATAGTGTTATGCAGTTGAACTCAGGCATGGCTCTAGAAATATGCTAAAAGAAAACTTCTTTGCAAGCACATATCGTTGTGCGTATTCAAAGTATGACACATCAGACACGGTAACAAAGAAAGTGTTCCTTCCATCTTTCCTACAGGGTAGTTTCCAGAATCAGACTGGTTTTTGATCTGAGTCTGAAAACTGAAAGATGAACATTAGGTCCTAATTTCCATCAACAAACTCCTTCCAGCCAAGAACTCCCAGGTTCCACTTTGTTCATTTCTGTAGGAATTTGGACAAGCTAAAAGAGACACTGTTTTTCAACTCAAGATCTCCATCCCATCCAAGTGGAATTAACGTCAGGTTTAAAAGGGAGTTGTGGTGGTGGTGGTACTTTCTTTAAAGGCATGTAATATGAAGGAAGGAGCAGAGAACACCTCAGAATAAACAGAATGCTGGGTGTTGACATGCGTCTTTGCTTATTGAACGATTTTTAAAAATTAAAAATGCCACTGGACCTATTTCTTTAATTAAAATGAGACCAGGAGATTGGGGATGTCAAGGTTAGCTGAAAACAGGGATGAACTGACCTCAGTCTAAACAGAAGGAAAAATAGTGTAAGCACCAATAAAAAAAGCATTTGATTATTTTTCTCTAAATGTAAATAATATTTTTGGCCAGTAGAGAGTTGAGGACAGGCTAAAACTGCTTTGCTGCCTTTAGCAAATAAAACTCTGTTCAAGACACAGGGTTGACTTACTACCAATTTAATCTGTTTTCAAAGTTGTATGACTTTATTTGAGTCTTCCATGTCATTTGGAAGGAAGATGGGACCTTTGGGTAACATCTGGAAGGCATGTATGTCAACAAATACCAAAAATAACTTTTAAATACCAATCCTCTAGAATAAGTGATGGAGAGGGAGACTTTCTTCAGAAACGATGGAAAGAGCAAACTCATTTTATTGGAGAGCAGCCTAACCTCTAATGCATCTTGTGATGCTAATGTAATGTGATCAAGAGGTACCTTTCTCTAGCTTCCCTCCACATTGCTCCATCACTGTCAACAAGTGGGTTTGTGGAAGAGATGAAGTTATCTTTCATTTAGGAGAGTGCCTGTGGTGGTCGAGTGGGTCTTTGGTTTTTCTGGGATTTCTTGAGAGACAACACTACCATTTAGCTCAGCCAATGGAGTACAAAAGAAGGAAGGCTTGAGAAGGACTCTAGGAAGAAAAGCTGTTGAAGCATATGGCATACCTTGCTCTTGGTGCACCTTATTCCAGCAGCCTCCATAATCCATCCTTCAGATTGCACTTGGATATTCACTAAGATGGGGAACTCACTGCCACTTAAAATCTCCTATTCCATTAGGGGTCTTTATTGGGCAGCTCTCCATAATACTAAGCAGCCCCGTCCAAGCAGTCACTGGATAAAAGGAAAGAAAGAAACCAAGCTGAACTCCTTCTCACTTATACCCACTGGTGATGCTGTGCTCCCTTATAGAAGGAGACCAAGACAGTAAAGCAGACGGATGGGCATTGCCTGTGGGTCATTCTCCACATGCGTGTTTCTCTGCTGAGGCATCAGAGATTACAGGAGCAGCAGACAGGGACAGTCTTAACCAAGACAAGATCCAGGGTGCTGTGAGCATGAGATGTGAAATCTGGAGGCAGTTAGCCAGTGCCTTGCTCACTGTAGTATAGGAGAACCATGTGAGCCCTCAGGACATGGAAAGCTTTCCCCACACACTGATGCTTTGCTGAAGAACAATGAAGTGAAGGAAATTAGGGATGACAACTAGGTTTTTTTCAATGCTTGAGAATGCTTTCCCTGTTCAGATCTTGCAGGACCTTGGAGGACTCTGTGTGGATACAGCTCTTGCTCTGTAGACATGGAAGCCATGGCAGAGTCTTGGCTGAAGAGCAACAAAACCCAGAACATGGTGAGATTACTCTGAGAGTTGTTGCATATTCAAAACACACTTCCAGCACAAAACCATGGAATGTCATTGCTTTATTCATTCATTTAATTGGTCATTCATTCAACAAATATTTTTGGAAGACCTACCACACATTGGGTGTTAATTGTCATTAGGGCTGGGGACAAGGCAGGGAACAAATCAGGTGTGTATTTATCATCTTGAGGCTCAGCATCTCTCTGGGGGATGCAGCAGTGAACAAAAAGTGACGTGTTTTATAAAGATGCACAGAGCAAGCTGCGGGGAAAGGAGGGAGAGTGGGAAAATCTCTTTAAAGAGGACATTCAGCTGGGAATCATGGGGAGAAGAGCATCTCAGCAAGTCCCTTCAGAGGAATGGGAAGTGCAGAAGTCTTGTGGCAGCAACATGCTGGGCTGCAAAGGACTAGAAGCAAAGAAACCAGTTGTTCTGGAAGTGAGTGAGCAAGAAGGGAAACAATGGGCTGGAAGGTCAAACGGGTAGTGAGGCTCTGATGACACAGGGCTTTGAAGGCCACTACGTGGATGCTGCTCTTACTTTGTAGGATAGAGGCCACTGAGATTTTTGAAAGAAGAGCTGTATGACCTGGCTTGCATTGTGAGAGAATTACTCTGTAGGAGAAAAATTGAGTAGGAGAAACAGGAAGAAACAGAATTCTACTTCAATAATCAATGCAGGAGATGATGGTGGCCCAGAGGGGGCCAGACTGGGCCATCCTCAGTTGCAAATCTATAGGAGTGAATATGTCTGGCTGAGCCTACTGTCTCCTGAATGCAATCAGAGTCCTAAAGAGGAAGATGTGAAAAGATACAGGCTAGGTATCAAGGCCTGCCACAGCTCCTGTTTACCATTAGGTCCAGATTTGGGTTTTCAATACTAATTTCCACCAAGTGGCATCAGGACTCTTGTTCTCAAATCTTAGGGTAGGAAAAGTATCAATGAATATGGAAGATATTGGTAATGATGATAAATAAGGTTGTTTTAAAAAAAAAAAGATGGTAAAATTATAGTTGAAAGGACAAAGGAACCCTTTGAAGAAATCACAGTCACCAAGCTGAGCATAAAAACAAAAATAATAATGAGGCTTACTTGAAACAAATTGATTTTGTGGAAGACCAAGAATTCATAACAATACTCAAAAGAGGAAAGTTAACATAAATGTATGCATAAAAGAATCCATGCATTAGAATTTGTTTAATTTTTATTGCTTTTTAATAAGTAGAAAGTGTTTTTTCCTGTGATGTTTTCAAAGTACAGAGTTATATTTCTCATTGCCTCTGTAGATAAGAAAGAATAAACACAGGGAACTATAAATAAACTAAAATAATTCCCCAAACATGGGTTCTGCATTATGTAACAAGCAGATGGAGGAAAAATGAAGCAATTGATTGCTTTCGTGGTCCTACACAGCAAGCAATTAAGCAGAGAATCCCACAGAGTGCTCCAAGATGATTAATTAGCCAAATGTTGCATGCACCCCATCTCTCATCTCTGAGTGTATGGAACCTTGAGATGGCCCTACTAATTATAATCCAATATTGATAAGGCATGCATAAGCTTCCAATTAATATTTATAGACCAGGTCAATTTATCATAATGACGGGACAATAGTGTAAGTATTGCCAACCATAAGAAACTTTCAGAAATACATCATTTCTGGGAATGACACCAAGTTTCAGAAAATTAAATCTTTGGATTTAGATTTTAAAAGGCAGGGGCTTAAGTCTGGATGTAACAAATAGAACTTCATTATCGAAAGGAACTCAGCCAGTGATTTGGTTTAGATCACTGTAGACTGTACAAACTTGTCCTTGGTCAGAATCTGTGACCTCTTCTCTCCTGAAATGCTGTGCATACATGGAGGTTAGGGTCTCCTGAGATTATTAGTATTCAATAGAATTTGATAAAATTTGATAGAGTATTAATATAAAAATAAAACCTTGGAAATAATATAAGCAAAGGTAAAAATTTCTTTTAAATCCAGGGAATTCATAATTACATGACCACTTTTATATATTAATCATTGTCTTAAAAAGACTACTAGTGGGGTATCCTAGGCTATGCTGTGATGATAAGTAATCTCAAAATCCTAACAATCTGATGCATGTCTCATTTCTCTGTAATGGTTCCTTTCCTGCTAAGTAATTAACACAACACACTTAGTCTGGTGTATCATCAAATCATAATTTGAAATGATCCTGTTAAATTAGAAAATGGTCTGAAGATGAAATAAAGCACGTTCACGGAGAACCTTTAACCAGTGGACAGGGCCATTTACTCTCCTTTACTTATTACTTTCAGAACGTGTTTCACGGCTAGTAGAAGAACTAGAAATCTCTCTCCTCCCCTAAGTGTAAATGGTCGCCTCATGGTAAGCACACTTGACCGTCTTGCAGAATGTGTGTGTATGCCGTATGTTTCAGCTTCTTCATGTTAAAATGAATGAGTGAGTTAAGTCAACCTCACACTCTTTCCTAGTTGTCTTCGATACAGATGGAGAGAGCTGAGGTCATCCTTCAGCACTGGAGAACCAAAATGAATTTTCTGTTCCAGTTTAGATCAAAGATGCCTGCCTTTTGTCAATCTTGGGATGCATGCCCAACCACTAATAAAGCCTTTTCATTTTAATTTTCATCTATTTTTGTCTACAAACCACCGGACAGAACCCTGGAAGGGAAGAGGGGTAAGTCTTAGGCTGCAGTTCCCAATAGGTGCAGATGGAATATAAGCTCAGAGCATGATGTACTTGCTCTAAAAACTAATGTTGTCTTAGTGGCATTGCTAGAATTGTGCAGAGTCCAGAAAAGAGCAGTGATAACCTTATTTGGCAATGGTAAGACTTTTGAGCTCCACAGAGAGTGGTGATTAGGACAGTGAGTAGTGGAAGTCATGTCAGGGTCATTGATGGTACCTGAGGCTGTGTATCCTGGACTGAAAGGAGACATGTTGATGACCTCAGGCATTTTGAAGGGTCATAGAAGAGGCTATATGGACAGAGCAAGCTCCATTTAAAGGCAGAAAGTAGTTCTGGGTACTGAAAGAATTTTCCAATCAGGCTGTCTCAGCATGGAATTTTAGGCTCTTGAGGTCGTAAGAGTCCAACATTGGAAGAGCAAAAGAGAGACTTGATGGTCATTTGTTAGGATTCATGTCAAACATCCTGACTTAAATTGAACTGCTGCTGCTGCTGCTGCTAGGTCGTTTCAGTCGTGTCCGACTCTGTGCGACCCCATAGACGCCAGCCCACCAGGCTCCCCCATCCCTGGGATTCTCCAGGCAAGAACACTGGAGTGGGTTGCCATTTCCTTCTCCAATGCATGAAAGTGAAAAGTGAAAGTGAAGTCGCTCAGTCGTGTCCGACTCTAGCGACCCCATGGACTGCAGCCTACCAGGCTCCTCCGTCCATGGGATTTTCCAGGCAAGAGTACTGGAGTGGGGTGCCATTCCCTCCTCTGTAGCTTTCAAATTTATTTCTCACCAAGACTCTATGATCCTGAATCTGACCTATCCAAAGAGAAAAGCGCCCAGGTTAGCCAGATGGAACTCTTTATCTAATCAAGAAAACCTTGGTCTATACGGTCCACAAAATCAATGTTTGCCAGTATCTAGTTCTCCTTTAACTTTGCTCACACAGAGAATTATAAATTCTGATCCTTGCAGTTAGGTATGTCCATGTAACTAGTTCTTACCAAAAAAAAAAAAAAAAAATGGAAATGAAAATGATGGCCAAACTTTGAGCCAAAGCAATTAACTACAGATGTTTGACCTTCTGACTCTTCATCTGCAACAGTGAAGGTGTTGAGATAAAGGGGCCAAGAGAAGGAAACCATGTAAATTGTTCAATATGGAGGAGAGCTGCCCTCGAGAGTCACCCGGATTTGCAGCAGGCTTCATGAGAGCCAGAAATTAACTGAGTTTTTCCTTTTTTTTAGGTGATTTTTTACTGTGGCAAAATTTAGCCTACCCTGATTGGTACACTTCAGGAACAGAGAGCATGTGAGTTTCTAATAGGAAAGAAACTAGAGAAGCTGGAAGGATATCTGGTGAGGCAGCTAGGGAAAGTCACACTCAGATCTCCTGGGACTATAAATTTTCAAAGAGCACTGAAGCATTATATACATTTCTAATGTTCCCTCTGAGGCCACAGATACATCTCTTTAACTGTTAAATGAAGAATATCTGATATGAAATTTTTGAGGACCAAAGTGACTCTGAATAGTGAAATGAAGTTAAACTTGGCTTCTGGAGTTGCCATCTTGGTCCTTTACAAAAACCAAAGACTTCTCCTCTGAGAGAAAAAGCCAACCTCATTGTGTCTATAAACATAGCCTATCTGGAGCTACACAGAATCCACTGGTTTTATAAACAAATTCCTGCTGAAGAATCCAAACTAGCCTGATATTATAGGTGTAGAAACCGAGGTGCTACCGCTTCCAGTGATCCTGAAGCTTGGTCCTCTGGATTTCTGTCTTTTCACCAAGCCAGGCTATGGTGATTGCACAAGGGAAGTATTTCTTCAAAGGAGAATCAAACAACATTCCCCAGGTTCCGTGTCGACAGCCCCGGACTGGAGAGGAAAGCAGGGCTCCTCACAGAAGTTCAGTTTACAGCAGAGCTCTCCCTTGGCCCCAAGACAGCTTTGATCACCATGAAGTTTCCACAAACACAGAATGAATGAGGAAGAAGATGGTTATGCTTTTAACCTGATCGACACTGATGAGAAATGAGGCATATACAGTCTTTTCTGTAGTGCCCTGCTTCAAACAGCTGTCACCCTTCCCTTTAATGTATGGGCTTAAAATAGTTGTATATTTTGTTTTCTTTTTAACACTTCTCATCACATAATTAAGGTATGATAGTGAAAGGCACTTATGACTTACTGATATGGTTCAGTAGAGTACAAGGCCAGAAAGTAACCAGCCTACCTTAAAAGCCCAACTCCCGCTTCTAATTTTCTGAATGTGTGGCTTTGGGCAAATTACTTAACCACTCTGCACTTCAATTTCCTCATCAGTTAAATGGGTATCATAATAGTATCTACCTCATAAGGCAGTTATGGGATAAAACGTGTTAATATATGTAAAGCATTTGGAAAAGTGCTTGGCATATGGTAAGTATTCAAGAAGTAGTATTTATGTTTTCCTAAGTTCTTGACTGGCAGCCAACCAAATTCCAAGAACTGTGAAGCCTCTGTGTGCTCAAGTCTACAGGGGTTTAAAATAAGGTAATTCATGGGCCTCCCCTAAAGGCCCTAAAAGTCCATCAGAAAAAAAAAAAAAAAAACTAGACTAAGCAAAAATTCAAGGATTATTATTACGAAGTTAAGAATGGGCGACAGACAGGAAGCTAACAACATCCTCTCTACAGTCACAGGGCCATATGATCACCTTCAGCTATAGGGATGCTGAAGGTGAAGGGAAAAAGAATTGTTTCAAATGGCAAGTAAGGCAAAAGCAGACCTTTGCAGGGGTTTCTGGCAAGTTTTGTCTTCCTGCTCTAAGTGGTGCACTTTCTTTCTTGTCTTATGTTCCTCCTCCCACTCAGAAAACAAGATTGTCTGTTTCCAGTTAGGAAAGGCCACAAGAATTTCAGACAACGTGGACCTGACAGCCTCAAACCTCTGAACCAGTACCTGGTGCAGGAGGGAAAAAAAGGGGAAAAAAAAGCTGTAGTAGGTTTCGATGTTACTCTTAAGTGGATTTTGTTATTTGTGAGTTATGAGTCTTGCCCATCACACTGGCAAAAATTTAAAAGAATATTGTCCAATGTCATCTAAGATGTTGGGTAAGCACACATTCATGCTCTACTGGTGAGAGTGAAGATAGAGCCAATATTTTTGAAAGATGTATTTTTTACTTTGGATAAAAGGCATTTATTTTGACAAGACAATTCTACTTAAGGGTGTTTAGCCTTTGGAAATAATCCAGTGATCATAAAAATGCGTACATATGGGGAATTTTATTAAATAATATTTATAGTAGCAAAAAATCAGAAGTGGTGCATGTCTTCAGCAGAGAGCTGGGGCAGTAGGGAGAGCTGTGTTCTACAATGGTGCCGTGCAGGCTGCTGTAGCTCTGTGTGGGTTCATGGCCAGGCTTTATTAAGTTCAAAATTCAAGTGATGAAACAGTCTGTCTTGTAGGATCCCATTTGGGTGAATATGGATCATATATTAAATGTAAAAATGTACATTGAAAGTATTTGCGGTTGTATATTTGGGGTTATATATATCTAATTGCAATAGCTACTACCACAGACGTCTAAAAATTTTGAGGAAGTTTTTCTTTTTAACTTTCAGAATTGTTAGACATGTTTCCAACTCATTAACATTTTAATGAGAAAAAATAAACAGCCATTTTTGGAGGGGGAGACGGAAAATAAAGACTGCCTGCCTACCACCAGCCTCCCTGACTCAGTGCTAAAGAGGGGAGGGGACTGAGTGTTGGCTCAGAGCTGGTGTGCTTGTTTTAAAGCCGGGAGGCCAGGTAGCTAATCAGGCATCTCATCAGTGCCAAATCAGGACTAGCCATTTGAAACCCAAGTGATCACTTTGGAAGGTTTCCTGTCATTTAACTATGACTGGATAATGACCCTGTGTAGGTTCAACTCATGCATTTACTTAGAGGTACTTTTTATAACTGGTTTATCTTGGAGTATTGCTCAGGAAGTCACATAACTTAAAGTGAGACATCCTTTGCTAAGCTTTACTAAGGCTTTTATGACTAACACGAGCATTTAGTAACACCTATTTTAGATTTTCCAGCCTAGAATTGTTGCTCTAACCTAAAATCTTGGGCCTTGAACACACTTCCTCTATTGATAAAGTAAATCCCAATTCATGTCTCCTCTCATTAATTCTCCAAATATTCTTCCAGTTTGCTTTTGTGCCTGACATTGTTAGGGGATGCAGTGGTGTTGTGGGTTGAATTATGTCACCCCAAAATTTATATGTTAGAGTCCTAACTCCAAGTACCTCAGAATATGACCTTATTTAAATAGGAACTTTACAGAGGTCAGCAAGTGAGGGTAAGGTCATTAGAATGGGCCCTAATCCAATGTGACTGGTGTCCTTACAAAAGGGGAAAATCTGGAGACAGACAAACACACAGGGAAAATGCCCTGTGAACGTAGAGACGGCCATCTGTATGCCAGTGAGAGAGGCCTGGAACCAACCTTGTCTACACCTTGATTTCAGACTTCTAGCTTCCGGAACTGTGAGACATTTTTATAGTTTAAGCCACTCGGTTTGTGACACTTGGTTGTGGCAGGGAAACCAGTGGTCAACAGACCATGGGTGGGTCTGACCTTCAGAAAGCCCCCTGCCCATGGGGGCGAAGACAGAAACCTGATCTGCACGTGATGAAACTTAGCAGTTGGGGGAGGGGGTGGGGGTGGAGGGGCAGGCAGGTGACTTCCTCTTTAGACAGGTGTCGTGGTCAAACAGCTGTCCAGCTCTCTAGAGGATGGAATCTGGGTTTCAGTCTGGTCATATGTGTATGCGTATTACCCTAGATCTTAAAGGCAATGAAGACCACCTTCACTCCTGGTTTCAGAGAGTAAAACTTCGAAAACATTATCACTCCATAATTAAACATTAAATTTAGACAAATATTATTCCTCAAGGACTGGGTGAAGGATTAAGTCAGAGCAGCGTGGAACAAACTCTTTGAGCCCCCTCTCCTGGAGCTCTTTTCATACAACTGTACTTCATAGTTAGCGTATATGTAAAGCAAACCCAAAGACAACCAGGAAAACTCCCAGTCACCGGCCCTGTGAGGATTCTGGTAAAGGACATGGTCCCCTGTCCTGCATAGTGACTGCTTGGTTTCAGGCCAAAGGGACACGAGTCTCAAGTCTCAGAAGCACAAAACTGAGTTACCTCCTGGGTCGCTGTCGTGGTTTGCTTATATCACGGGCACTGTAAATCATGTTGCATGATCATATTTTCCTCCGCCTTTGGCTGCTTAGAAACTCAGAAACACCTTTAAGAGCACTTTGACAAATGTATGGGTACTTGAAGGGCACATTCATATTATTTCTATCCTACTAACCCACACTGACTTTTCTTTTAGCCCATATCAATTTTCATAAATACCTCCTGTAATTGTGTATGTGTAGAGGGGCATGCTATTTAAAATTAAACAGACAAATTAATTGACTTTGGTTACCACTTAAAATATTTTGTTCAGTTATTAAAAATGATAGAGCACCATGGGTAAATACTTATATTTAATATTTTATTTCATTTAATGTTAAGAAAAGGAGACCCCAGGATGAGATGTCCCTATTGTCCTTTAATGTGAAACACACTAGGAGCAGTGCAGGAGCCCCTGAGAACAACTCTGGTGACATTCCAGGGAGCAGAATCAGACTGCAGTCAGGGGCATTCCTGGCTGACAGCAGAAGCATATGGTGAGATGGCCTCACCCCTATCTCCAGAAGACTCATTCCATTATAGGATCAGGCTCTTCTAAGTTAAGGTTCTTATCATCAAACTCATTCCCAGGGATTTGCAAACCGAAAGGCTAGTTTCCCCCATCCCCACCTTAGGATACAATGATGAAGCTGTAAGAGACCCTTCCACCAAAAAGGGATGAAGCTGAAATGGAACCACATCACAACTGCAGCAGTCCAGCTGGGCTCCTACTTATCCCCGTGCTGTGGGGTAAGAGACATCCCTGATTAGAGACCGTTCTTTTTCCTAGAAGTGGTTCCTAGTTCACTGTTCTCACAAGCTCCTGGACCCAATCTCTTTGAGGTTCTTCCTTTTCTGTAAGAAATGTCTATGTTTGCAGCTGAGTAGCTTTCTCAACCTGATTCCTGCCTGGAAATATTTGGGGACCCAGGGGCCTTTTTGCAAGTTTCACAATCTTAGTCCCTTCTATAGCAGTGCTGCCATTTAGATCCCTGAATGAATCTCTTCATGAGACAAGTAAAAAAATAGATACAATATAAGAAGCATCTTTTCAAACGTAATGCTGAGCTAGCACAGAATCATGAGACAAGTGAAAAAATAGATACAATATAAGAAGCATCTTTTCAAACGTAATGCTGAGCTAGCACAGGATAATATTAAATTTGTTATGCTTTATTAGAATAAATACTAAGTTTAAAAAGAATACTAAATTTTAAAAACAAAATGAGGCTCAGCGTCTTGGAAAGAGCTCACACAAATGGAGAGTCCCAACATGCGATGAGTTGACTCATTAGAAAAGACTCTGATGCTGGGAGGGATTGGGGGCAGGAGGAGAAGGGGACGACAGAGGATGAGATGGCTGGATGGCATCACTGACTCGATGGACGTGAGTCTGAGTGAACTCTGGGAGTTGGTGATGGACAGGGAGGCCTGGCTTGCTGTGATTCATGGGGTCACAAAGAGTCGGACATGACTGAGTGACTGAACTGAACTGAACTGAAGACTCAGGTTTCATTAGCTTTACAGTAAATCTGCTTCTAGAAAGTAGTCAACCTAGAAAAACCATATTAAGGTTATCATTTGAGATGACAATAAAGATATTAATAAACTTTAGACATTCTCAGATATGCATATTGAAATAGCTAAGATGATCAATAGAACACACATACTGTACACCCTTAAAACAAGCAGAGGGAAAACAATGGAATCAGATTTTATGGCACTCCATCCAAATTAAGTCACAAAAGGAGAAGATAAAAAAGAAAAAAGAATGATATAAGTAGAAATTGTGTAGTAGGATTGCAGGCATTAACCCTAATCATACTAGATGTACATGGACAAAAGTCTGGCTTAAAATATGAGGATCATCAGTTTGAAACAAAAGAAAATCCAAATCTAACCACATAAAGTTTACAAGAAATAACTGTAAAACCTGAAGACATGGAATAATTTAAATTAAAAGTAGAATAATGTGTGTTAAGGAAAGAATAATTTGAGAAAAAAATGCTGAACTTACTACTAAAGCAACCTCAAAATTACAGAGCAAAAATTGCCAAAACAATGAGAAATTGACTAATCTACCTTACTAAAGGAATATTTTAACACAACATATTTTAGTAATTGATCAACAAACAGTTATCATATGTAACAAATGGGGGAATATACACTTTACTCACAAAGAAAACATTTATAAAATCTGACCACATATTGAAAATAAAGCTATCCCCAACAAATTTTTTTTAAAAAATGGTTTCATATAGAAAATATTTATAAATAAATAAAATTAAAAATACCATGTGTTACCCTTGTGGTATTTATAGGAAAATTTATAGCCTGAAATGATTATGGTAGGAAAAAAAGGCTCAAAATTAATGATTTAAGCATCTAAAATATGAAATTTGAAAATAATAGCAAAAAATATGGAAGGAACAAAACAAATTTCTGTCAATAAAGCTCCCAGTGCAGCATTTTGTTATGGCAGCCCTATCAACCTAACAGCTATATAATGTAATTTTTACAGTGGATTCAGTCAACAAAGCTAGACAGTCACCAGTTTAGCTGTCTCAAAGAGCCACTCAAACTTGAAAACTCCTTGGAGGCTGAAAGGAATAAAGGTCTGCTTTTCAGTTTGCAAGGAAGCGTCCCTAGGGGTCTTCATTCCCCATCAGCACTCTCTATGAGTGTGCCTATGCAGTGCCCACCGGGCCGAACCTGGGCATGCAGCAGACCTGTAATCTGCCTCTCATCATGAAAATGAAACACACAGAGTGTGCAGGAACCAGCCACAGGGGCCCAGCGGCCAGTCGGCGCTTGGCAGCAAGGGATTAAAAAAAGAACTAGACTTTTGAAAGGTTCAGGGCCAGGTGCTCCTCGGAGGCTGTAGATGTTTCTGGATCCTGCTTCATTTCCCTCCGTCAGTCCACCCTGAACACCATCCCAGCGTAAATGAGGGTGAGTCCTGCCCCAGCAGAGCAGGCCCCACGCTGGCTGGTGCTTCGGCACGCTCGCTGTAGCAGAGTCCAAAGGTGAGTTTGTACACTCAGTCCCCAGGGCACCATTCTGTGAGGACCTCCTCTTGGCAGGTCTGCTTGGAGTATTCAAGCGTCTCACTCCTGGAGTCACTGTGTAACCTCCAACGCCTGCTGCTAAAGAGTTTTCTGTGTCCAAAAATAATCTCTAAATGATGGTTAGCATGACCCTGGCATAATTCATCCTCTCCAAATAAGTGAAAGGGAGCTAATGCCCAACTCCTGGCACAGCCACAGAGAGGGTCTTGGAAGAGAAGGTGGCTGTGACTTCAGTCCTTGGCAGAGGGCTGCGGACTGAATGAGGAGCCAGGCCAGCGGCAGAAGCATGGCCACAGAACGCCTGGCTTGGGTATTTCCTTCTGCCTGGGGCCAGGAGGCAGTCTGAAGCTCCTCCACCATTCTGCACAGAGCTTTGGGTATCTATCACCTGGACTGGCCACATCACCTTCCCTGGGTATCACCAGGCTATCACTCTCCCAAGAGCGTCCTGATGTGTACTTGATCACCAGGAAGGATTTGCCTGGTCGATGGAGCTGACCCCTGATTATGTTAAGAGCCTCTCTCCACGTCCTGACCTGGGCCTCTTACTGGTCTTAGGGAGAGATCAAAGATCCCTGCCCGTTATTACATCATACATATATTTTCACTCAAGGCTGTTCTCAGGCCTAGAGGTATATTATTTTGTTCTGAGAGAGGGATACCATTGGCTTCTGCGTGCTAGCTTTCTTCTCAAGCTCCTGTTCCCAATCAATCAGGGATACTGATCTGGAGCATTTTGAGGCTGGGAGAGAGGGAAGTTGGAACCTGAGATAGAACAGGAAGAGGTTATTCAGCATCCTTGGTGTGCAGTTCATCTTTTCAGCGCTCTAGGAGTAACAGTTAATGTATCCACATTACAGAAGAGAAGACTAAGTTCTGGAGGTTAAACAACTTTCTCCAAGTCACTAAGGTCTTTGAGGCATTTAAACACAGTTTATTTTGGTTGGGATCTATGATCTTTGCATTCTCCCTCACGGTGAAACTGGAAAGGATATATAAAGGTTTTGAGAGAGTCAAATAAGAGTAGAATAGGGGCCCAAGGATGAAGATGATGGGAAATCTTCAGGGACTTATCCAGAGCAATGAAGGGAAGCACAAAAGGTGGATTCCTGGCCAAAGGCAGGTTAATGCAGTCAATTCTTACCTTGAAGTAGCCATCCTTCATTCGGCTTTAGAGGTAGCGTCATGCAGAGTAAACCTCAGCACCCAGGGTCAGGTCTAGCATCACGACTCACTGCCCAGTGACTCTGGGCCAGTCTTTGGACCTCTCAGTGCTGGTTTCCTCCTTCTCTATCTCTCACCACTGTTGGGAGGATTCAGTCCCACCCTGAGCATCCCTCTCTCTCACCCCACACATGTAGACGGCATGTGTGTGCGGGCTTCTCACCCTCTGCTCAGGACATTTGGAGGTGTTGAAGGCAAATGGAAAATGTATGCTTCTTCCACAGAGCTCTCCTTGTTTGAATGAACTGAATCTTTATTTTTCTTTTACAAGCAAAGAGGTTTTCATTAATTTGTGCCAGACCATTTAATATATTCTTAGATTTCTACGGTGCTCTTGTTTCACTTAATTTTCTGGATTTCCAAGAAAGTTTCAGGACCTGGTTTGGTGAAAGACCTTGAAGGGACTGAGAGGATAAGAAAAACGAGAGGCAATTTCTTCATAACAAGACTTCTCAGTTTAAGGATCTCACCAAGAAATAAGGACAATTGGATGTAGGTAGGAGTTTTGCCTAAGAACCTTGACGTTGGTTATTTCTGGCAAAGTAAGGTGGGTAGGAAATATCAAGCCAGAAATTCAAAGACACAATGTATAGCTTTGTTTGATATAATTTGGATCATTAATCAGCAGTGAAAGCCATGTGTAGTAGAGGGGAAGATGCTTTTGAAGAACCACTCACTGTAACCCACCTGAAGACTTCCTAGGAATACCAGAAATCCAGTGGGGACATTTGTTTGTTTGTTTTCCCCACTAAGCACTAAGCTCATGTATCTGAGGTTTTTTTGTTTTGTTCTACAGCTGAGAACACTGAACTACAGGGAGCTCTGGTGACTTGCCTGAGGTCTCAGAGCACGTGGGAGGAATTTAGTGAGCCTAGGAGATTCCAAATGCCTTCACTACAGCTGGTTGTGGAAAGGGGAAAGATGGAGGTGGGGGGAAGAGAAAGGGAAAGGGATGGAAGAAGAGGGAGAGAAGGAAGGGAGGGGAGGAAAGGGGAGGGGAGTGTAAAGGAGAGGGATGATGGAGAGAGATAAGAAGAGACCAGTGGGATCCAACTGTGCTGGGATGTGGAGGAAACAGGGGGACCTTAGCGTTCACATTCCAGTGGTTGCCTTGAAAGTTTGCTTCAGAGGATGAGCTGTAAATTGATGAACTGATGTAGGGTGATGCAAAGAGATGCTTCCCAGGGCAGATTTGAGCACTGAGCTTCACGGGCCTCCAGCTGAGTGGCTTGGAGTAAGCTTCTGCCCTTCTCTCCGAACATCAGTTTCCTCACCCACAAAATGGGGCTAAGAATAGCCACGACCTTAGAGGTGGTGGGCTAAAAAGCTGACACTTGCTGGGTGACCCATCAGAGACACAAATGCATACCTGTGATCAAGGCTACGATGCCTACTGAGAATTTAGACATATATCACAAATAAACATTATTGTCACAGTTTTCATGAAATAGATGTATACAAGGAGGCAGCTGTACTTTAGGAAATAAGAAGACTAATGACCAAAGGATGAGGGAGAGAGTGTGACCGTTGCATGGACAGTGGCCTCCAACACCTCTGCCTGAGAAGTGGGCACAGCCTGGGGACCTGGGAGCTCTCAGGGACCCCTGCTGGCAATTTCCCACCTAGCCTGGCCCTGCTCACCTTCTCTTCCAGGTAGAGCTGCCAGATAAAAGAATGCCTAGTTAAATTCTATTTCAGATAAGTAATAAATACTTTTTTTTTTTCAGTTTAAATATGGCCTATGCAATATTTGGCATATATTTACACTAAAAATTTGTCATTTACTTGAAAATCAAATGTAACCAAGCATCATACCTTTTTACTAAATGTAGAAGTGCAACCTCCAAGGAGAAAAGCAACTTGCCAGTCCATTGACTTTCTGGTTATAATTTCTTTTCTGATTATGGAAATAATACATGTCTCTTGTATAATCTAGGGAATACTAAAATACATGGAAAAAAATAATAATTCATTTTGTAACACAATGAGCTAACACGTGAAAGCCTCTAGTACCTGAAAATATTTGAAAACTGTGGCCTATTTGAAGTCTACCCAGCTGAGACGATATTTTACATGTGGACTTTCTATTTCTTCGGTTTAACGTTATACATACTCTTCCTGTCACCAACTCTCTTCTGCACTGAGTTCTGTTACACAGCATAGCTTCCTTTCCTTCTTGCTGAAGTCGGTGGTTTACAATGTGCGTATCTGTGCGGAATACTCTGTCCACACATCTTCAGATGATCTCTCAAGTGACTTTAAATTATTCCAAGTTATATATATAAAATCATGGCAATTTGAAAGTGATGACATTTAATATCTCATGGCGACTTTTTTCTAAAGCTCTCAGGGGTGCAGTCAAAGCTTCCCTCCCAAGCCCAGCTAAGCCACCAGGCAGAATTTCCACCTGATGACACGAGCTAATGTTCCATGAGGAGAAAAGAAAGCCAAAACTCAGCTTTTGTTTCTCCTTGGGCCCACAAGCTCTGGGTTCTTCAGAAGTCTATTTGCTTGAAAAACACAAAACCAAAATCTATAACATGGCACCTTGTTTTCCAAGGTGGAAAGAATGGACTTGGGGATGGTTTCTTCCACCTCATAGGCTAGGACAACAGGGAAGCTGAGGGTCCCTGGAGGAGGGACTGTCAAGGGCCGTCAGTCAGTTTGGACTACTTTAACAAAATATCATGGACTGTTGCTTACCGAGGTCCAGCCCCGGTGGATCCAGGGAATTTGAAGGGGAGACAGTTCTGGCGATCAGGATACGGTAGAATTAAAGATATAAAGAGTGGTTAAATAGGGATAGCTCAGTGAGAAAACTCAGTGGAGAAAAGAGGCTGAATAACTTGGTTTACGTGGAAAGCTAATAAAATTCCAAAATAAGGAATTTGCATCACCTACGTAGCCCGCAGGCGTCCTTCCGTTCTCCCGAAGGAGAGGATACACTAAGGCCTCCCCGGTCAGATCTTAGAAGCCCAGGCAAAATTAGTAGGCTTGGCGAGCCTCCACGCTCCAGATGGGAATTCAGCCGGAAGGTGAGAGAAAGAATGACCTGGGGAGACCAAGTTTCGGTGAACAAGGCCTGCACTTTATTTTCCAAAGTAGTTTTTATACCTTAAGTTGTGCATAGAGGATAATGGGGGAAGGGGTAGAGTCAGCAGTAAGCCAGGCTTTCTTCCTGCAAACTTACCATATGCAAAAGTTTAGGTGAATTACATCATCTTCTGGCCAAGAGGCCTGTTAACATTTTATGATCCTTTCTTGAGAAAACTTATTTTTCTCTAAAGGTGATTATTCTAAAGTCAGGCGCCACCCTCCAAAAGCATTAGATAAAGTTGAATTCCTATAGGGCAAAGGTGTGGTGGGATATAACAAGAAAAGAATTAACTCAAGGGTCCAAGGTTACAAACATTAAAGCTACTACTTACATTCCTATACACCAATTATATTAATCAATACACTCCCAAGGACACAGTAGGTAAGAGATACGGAAACTTAGCAGCAAACATTGGCCCAACAAGTGAAAAACCCTTCAATTTCTAATCAATCTTTTAACTACTCAAAGGAATTTGTATTTAGACAGTTTAGAACATCTCATGCCTCTCATGGTTGGGAGGCTGTGAACAATCACATGTGGCCGGAAGAACCTATTCAGGCAGGCTAGAGGACTTCCAAAGGAGTTTGTAGGTTGAAACACTCTTGTCATGCCTGGGAACTTTATTAACTGGAGCTGTAAGTTAACTGTTTTTCAGAGAAAGGTGGTCGGGGACAGCTCCCCGTAAAGTCAGAGGTGTAGGTGAGAGCACAAAGCAGTAAAGTAGGCAGGCTCTGGTTTTGGGGGTAGATGCTTGAGAATTTCCAGGGGGACTCCTGAGGCTTGATCCTGCCTTTGCGTATGCCAAGCCTCCTTCCTCATGACCTTTGCCATGGGCGGAGTTCCTCACGCTGGCTGCCAGCAGTTGCTTAAACAACAGACATTTATTTCTTATAATTCTGGAGGCATGGACATTCAAGATCAGGATGCCAGCACAGTTGGGTTGTGGTGAAAACTCTCTTCCTGGTTAACAGACAGCTGCCTTACTGAATCTTCACAGGCTGGAGAGAGAGTGAGTTTTGATCTCTTCAAGCCCATCATGAGGGCTCCATCCTATGACTTCATGGAAATCTAATTACCTCCAGAAGTCCTCACCTCCCAACACCATCCCATTGGAGGCTGGGCTTCAACATATGGATTTTGGGGGAACACAAACATTCAGGCCAGAGCAGCAGAACAGAGGAGGAGTCAGTGGAGGGAGAACCAAAACCTCTCAGAAGAGAAGCCACAGATTTAGGAAATGACAGGCTTTGTCAATGGCTTCTCACCAGGCAGGGGTGTTGGGGTGAGCCTGTCATGATAATAGGAGTTGGAAGCAAGGCAGGAGTGGTCTTTTGTACCACTCATCTGGGACCTCCTGAGTTAAGGTGAGAGATGAGAGAGGACAGAAGGGCAGCCTCCCATTCAGGGCAGTGAGGAGCTGTAGAGACTGTCGGGCCCTTACTGGTTCCTTAATGATGGCTCCTAGCATGGTTCAACTCCCACCAGTTTGCTATGCCCATTTGCCAATAAGCAGACATGTGATGAGCACCAGCTATGCCTCAGGCTCTGTACAATGAGCAGGACATGCAAATTTCCCTTCTTGTGAAACTCACACTGCAGGGCAGGGCGTGATAAAGCCAAGGACAGACAGTCATCACATAGTCACACGGTGCACAGGCCCAAATGTGGGGTGTGCACATCTGCCTCCCTGCAGGACCGTGGCTTCCAGCTGGGTTCACCCAACAGGGTCCCCATGGGAGCTGGAAGATGGAGGAGGGAGGAGGGAGGAGGGAGGTGTGCTCTGGCTCCTCTGGCTCCTTGCCTGCTTCACACCTGGGTGGCTGCATCCTCTGCTCCTGTCTTCCCCCACCCCCACCTCCCACCAACTGCATCTGAGAACCTCGGGCCAAGGGAGATAGAATTTCCCCCCATAATTTAGCCCTGCTGGCTCAGAGGACCACCCCACCCCTCAAGGCTTCCCCTAACCCTGGCCCACACTTTGTAGGCAGTCCTCTCACTGAACCCTCATCAAATAACTCAATTTAAATATACCATCTGTTTCCTGCTGGGATCCTGCCCTACCCAGTGACCTAGCTGGGGAGGTCAGGGAAGCTTTCACAGAAAAGGATGTTTGAGTTGAGCTCTGAACAATGAAACTCCAATTAATGGGTGGATCCAACATGTGTGTCTGGCTTCAGACGTGGCAAGGGATGGGGTGGTACCGGTAAGTTAGATGCTACAGTGAGAGGAGTTGAAGCAGGCAGCAAAGGACCCCATGAAATCCCCCTCTCTTAGTCATGCCTGGCCAGGGTGGGAGGGGGGTCACTGAGTTTGGACCTAGCTGTAAGTAAAAAATGACATCACTGACTCGATGGACGTGAGTTTGAGCAAGCTCCGGGAGTTGGTGATGGACAGGGAAGCCTGGCATGCTGCAGTCATGGGGTCACAAAGAGTCACACACGACTGAGCGACTGAACTGAAATGAATAAGAAAAAAAGGGCAACAGTTCTCATTCCTTGAGCATCACTACAGACACCAAGGGTGTTCTGGGTTCACACATCTTCCTTACACATAGGCCCAGAGGGGCCAGTGCCTGGTGCTCTGGGTTATGAGTGATGCTCTCTAAAAGGTCAAGCAAGCAACTAGAGGGCCTGAACTAAAGTTGGAGGAACACTGTGGGAAGTTCTGAATCCCTTGCATGGATTTAACTTTGCTTCCCTGAGCTGGTACTCTGGAAAAGTGTTAGAACTAGTCACATAGACACATATTCCAAATTCCATTTCATAATCCTCAAGTTCCATTATCTCAGTACATTAGTTTTCTAAGGCTGCTGTAACAAATTACCATGAACTCAGTCACTTAAAGCAATAGATATTTATTCTCTCATAGTTCTGGAAGCTAGAAATCTGAAATTGAGATGTCCCCAGACCTTGCTTCTCCTGGAAGCTCAAGGGGAATATGTGTTCCTTGTCTCTCTCAGCTTCTGGGAGCTCCCAGTTTCCTTGGCTTGTGGCCCCAATGCTGCAATCTCTCAAGGCCAACATTCTGCTCAGTCTTCACGTCACCCTCTCCTCTGTGTGTGAAAAATCTCTTCTTACCCTGCCCTCTTATAAACAGTTGCATTTACGATCAGGGTTATCCACTCAAATTATCCAAGAGAAACTCTCCATCTCAAGATCCTTAACATAGTTACATCTGGAAAGACCTTGTTTTTACATATAAATTAACACTCATAAAGAGCTGGACACAACCCAGTAACTGAACAACCACTAACACTCATAGGTTCCAAGGGTTAGGACCTGGATATCTCTTGGGTGTCCTGCCTCGGGCTGCCACACCAGGCAATGAGGCATCACAGAACCTACATGGGCGGTGGCTTGGTATTGGAAGAGTTGCTGGTGGACAGCAGAATCCAGGATTCCTGATGTGCTGCTGCCACTGAGTCCTGGTCCTGGTGAGTCACTGGATCTCTCTAGGCATTTGCTCTTTATTTTGTAAATGACCTAGTGGAAATAAGTCAGGTTGCATGAACTGCTGCTGTATTTCTAGATGGGCCTCAAGGCACCTGGAAGCCCTTTGCAAGACAAGTGCTCCCACATATGCAAATATTGGCACCTTCCTCAGTTTCTCTGAAAGCCTGAGGCCAGAGAAGCTCCTAAAGGATCAGTGGGGTAACGCTCAGCCCTGGACAGAGAACCCAGGGCTCCCAGAAGGCAGCCAGAATCTACACCTTATCATCCAGACCCAGTACAGGTGCGGCTGGACTTTGTCAGACTGTTTAATCTTTCCAGGTGCTTTAATGTTCAGACAGTCGTGTGTGTGTTGGTGGGGGAACCACAAATCTTTAAATTCTTTCCTTTAACGTCTCTCTGCTGCTGCTGCTGCTAAGTCCCTCTAGGTGATGCATTTGATGAGAAGAGACGGAACCATGAGTCTCCTCTCTGGCTTCACTTCGGCATTATTAACCAACACAGATTTCTGGCAACAACCCTGGAAAACGAAAGTCACTCAGTCGTGTCCAACTCTGTGACCCATGGACTATACAGTCCATGGAATTCTCCAGGCCAGAATACTGGACTGGGTAGCCTATCTCTTCTTCAGTGGATCTTCCTGACCCAGGAATCGAACCCAGGTCTCCTACATTGCAGGCCGATTCTTTACCAACTGAGCTACCAAGGTCTGATTTAATTGATCTGCGTGTAAGCATCAGGCTTTAAAGCTCCCCACGTGGCTCCTGTGTCCAGCCCAGGCTGATAGAAAACGGCAGCTTTCCTTTGCAGCTTTGGGCAATGGGTTGTTGGTTAGGGGGAGGCCTCCTAATTCAGAGAGCTTCTCAACCATAGAATCTGGGAAGTCATTTCTCTGGAAATCTTAACCAATTAATGAGATTCCTAGCAGTCAGAGAACTTAGGCATGGCTCTGTAGCCACAAGGCTAAGGCATGAATATGGTGACTTTTCAAAATTGATGACAGTTCCCTGAATTATAAAAACTGATATCAAGCTTGACCCTGATACATCCTGTCACCATTTAGACAAGGAATGTAAAAAGAATAAAAATAACCTGGTGAATACAGGATGGTGGAAAATATCATTACTGGTAATGAAAATTACAGGAAGCCTTGGTGACTCTTGCTCTCTCCCCAAGACTAACATGAGAACATGTTTTTACTTCTGATGCAATAATTAAGTTTGCCCAAGAAAACGTCTCTCTGCGCACGCCTCAGGGCAGGAGTAAATGAAGCCTTTAACTAACTGATAAATGTGATCATCTCAGTTACTAAACTCTCCGGGCAGACAGGCTTCCCAAGTGGATTAGCTGAGCAGTGATGAGCATGGACAGTGGGGGTGGAGGGGGTGGGGAATGGGCAGGCTCTGGAGAAGGGATTAGAGATTCCTGAGGCTCAGAAAAACCAACTTTATTAGGAAATGGAAGAGGTTTGTTGTGACCTCCGTAGCTAGAGGCAGCCACAGTTCTAGATCCAGAGCCTGAGGCCAAGAGGCTAAAATGAAAATAGCAGCTTGAGGTCTCATCAGATACCACCGGGATGAAGAGACACATTCCCCCAACACTAAGCACAGGCAGAGCGAGGGCCCTGTGTGGCATTACAGGTAAAGGGAGAGCAAGCAAAGCCCTCCCTGCCCTCATGGAGGTCTCACTGAATGGAGGACAACAGGGCCGGGGTCTCCCAGGACGCTCAGAAAACTGAACTGAGGGTGGGGTGGATGATGCTTAGGCCTGAGAGCTCAAAAACTGAACAGAGGAAATAACTGGGCAGGGGGCTGGGAGCCGTGGATCCCTACACCAGGACAGAAACAGCAGTTACTCAGCTGCACAGAGAGAAAGGTTTAGCCTCATTAGCTAACAATGAAACAAAAATAAAAGCCTCCTGAAGAATGATTTCTCTCCTCTGAAGGAATATTCAAAGGATGGGCAGTGTGTAATGGAATGGGTTTTCCCTGGGCATAAGTGTAAACAAACATGACCTTTTTGAAGAACAATTTAGGATCCTGTGCCAGACCCACCTTATATTTTGACTCATTATTTTCACCTGTGGGAATTTACTCAGAAAAAATCCACTACACGAAAGGCTTAATGCTCAAGGGTATATACTGTAGTATTATTTTGAAGAGTTTTAGAAGAGGTACTAAAAAGCCTCTTGATGAAAGTGAAAGTGGAGAATGAAAAAGTTGGCTTAAAGCTCAACATTCAGAAAACGAAGATCATGGCATCTGGTCCCATCACTTCATGGGAAATAGGTGGGGAAACAGCGGAAACAGTGTCAGACTTTATTTTGGGGGGCTCCAAAATCACTGTAGATGGTGATTGCAGCCATGAAATTAAAAGACGCTTACTCCTTGAAAGGAAAGTTATGACCAACCTAGATAGCATATTGAAAAGCAGAGACATTACTTTGCCAACAAAGGTCTGTCTAGTCAAGGCTATGGTTTTTCTTGTGGTCATGTATGGATGTGAAATTTGGACTGTGAAGAAGGCTTAGCACTGAAGAATTGATGCTTTTGAACTGTGGTGTTGGAGAAGACTCTTGAGAGTCCCTTGGACTGCAAGGAGATCCAACCAGTCCATTCTAAAGGAGATCAGCCCTGGGATTTCTTTGGAAGGACTGATGCTAAGGCTGAAACTCCAGTACTTTGGCCACCTCATGCGAAGAGTTGACTCATTGGAAAAGACTCTGATGCTGGGAGGGATTTTTTGGGGGCAGGAGGAGAAGGGGACGACAGAGGATGAGATGGATGGATGGCATCACTGACTCGATGGACGTGAGTCTGAGTGAACTCCGGGAGTTGGTGATGGACAGGGAGGCCTGGTGTGCTGCGATTCATGGGGTCGCAAAGAGTCAGACACGACTGAGCAACTGAACTGAACTGGAGGTGAGCAGGACAGAAACCCGTCTTTTTGTAAACTAATCTTGTAAGTGACTGCCGTCACACTTGCTGTTTTCTATCTTTACAAGCAAGTTTCTAGGTCCAGCCCACACTTGAGGGGAGGGGATCCCACAAGGATAGGAATACTAGGAGGTGGGGTTCACTGGGCTGTCTTAGAACTGCAAATCACAAACCTCCTAAACCGTCTTTCCAAGGCCATGCTGTTTCTGAGCCATATTGAAGGGGAGTCACCGCACACCACTGCTCTGTTTTTAAAACACCTGTCCCACTCAGTTCCTGCATCACAGGCACTGGTCTTCTGGTACAGTAGTCCCCAACCTTTTTGGCACCAGGGATCGGTTTTGTGAAGGAAAACGTTTCCATGGATTTGGGGCGGGGGGATGGTTTCAGAAGGATTCAAGTGCATTGCATTGATTGGGTAGTTTGTTATTAACACATCAGTTTCACCTCACACCATCAGGCATTAGGTCCTGGAGGTTGGGCCCCCCGTTCTGGTAGATTTTCAAGGGCTTATATCCCAGTTCTTGCAAGTGTGAAAACAGGATACTATTAATAATTTAGGGGAGCAGGATTTGAGTTCAGACTCCTGTGTTCAAATCTTGGTTCTGCTATTTCAAACTGTGTGAACTGGGGAATTTTATTTAATCTCCCTAGGTCTGAGGAAACTCATATTTAAAGTGTGACTTAATGGTACCTACCTCATGGGGTTTTTGAGATAATTAGGAGATTGTATGTGTAAACACGCACAAAGGGTCTGGAATTCAGAAATACTGCTCATTATTCTCATTATTATTTACTCTTAAATAACAGCCTAACTTGATTTAATTCTTAAGCATTGCTTTATTCTCTGAAGATTACTATATTGTCTTCTAATTTTGAATGATTCTGTTGTGAAAACTGCTAGCCATTATTATGAAAATGTTTCTCCTTGAAGTTGAGTTGTTTTTTTTTTTTAATCATGGGTAGCTATTGAGTTTTTTCTTTGCATTCTAATTCCAGTGCTCCTGTAGGAATGTCTCTTCTTTTTAATTGTGTTCTATAACAATTTTTCTGGATCATGAAATTTCAGGTAAATTTAAATCTTGCTTTATTTAAGGAAAGTTTCTTTTATTATATTTTTACTTTTCAATTATATTTTTTCCCTATTGTCTTGAGGAAAATAAATTGAGTATTAGGCAATGTTTTTCTGTCTTTCAAATCTCACTTTCTTCTAATCCATTTTAACTCTTTATTTTTTCATTTCCTTTTACTTGATTTCCTCAATTTAGTTCTTGCCACTGACTGTATATTTAACAGGATCAAGTCTCCTTTTTGATGACTCATATAACTTTTCTTTCTATAAAGTTTTTAATCTTATTGCTAGAGATTCATATTTTTTCATCTTTCATTGTTTTATCATCTCTTTTTCAAGTCTCATTACCTTGATTTCATGGAATTGGTCTCAGTTCCTTTTCTTGGATGGCACAGGGCTGCAGGTGTCCTCTGTCTTAATATTTCCCTTCTTTCATAGGTACCATGCTGATTTCTTCCTGGTCACTGCTTATCTCTGAAGGGAGTCCCTTCTTTTTGTTCCAGCTAGTTGTTGAAGAAGAGCAGGTAAGCACACAGCTTGGTTTTGGCCTTTTGTCTACAAACATACTCTCACTAACGTTCTTCCCTGAAGACGTGATTGGACTAGGTCAGGAGACCTTCCAGGCCTAGAAGAAAGCTCTTACTGTCACAGTTGTATGCATGCAATTTGTTTATGCGTCTGTTGTTGTTGTTCAGTCGCCAAGTCGCGTCCGACTCTTTGTGACCCCACGGACTGCAGCCCTCCAGGCCTTTCCCTCCCTCACCATCTCCCGGAGTTTGCCTGAGTTCCTGTCTATTGAAGCAGGGATGCGTCTGTATCCATATAGATGGATGTGCACTTATATCAGTATCTATATCTCTATCTATGAGTTCATGTATGCTGTTCTTCCGGTGACCAGGATCAGTAACTGAAAGTCAGCTGCCCTCCCTCTGTGGATGAAAAATTGTCCCTCGCCATCTGCCTTTACAAGGATGAAGTCACTAGCCACAGCAGTCACTGGCCTTCAATACACTCTAAAAGGAGTTCAGGGGAGAGATCAGGAATGAGGCACTCTGTGCTCTGGGAAAAACTGGCAGAACAGACCTTCAGATAGTTAGATATTTTCAGGAGAATATTTTTATGAGCCTGATTTCTTGCATCTTCTCATATCTAGAAAAGCACTAAAATCATTAATGAAGACATCTGCTCCTTGTGACTGGCAGCAACTTTCTTGTGACTGGCAATGACCTTCTGCCAAAATGTGTGCTTGTCTGCATGTTCCCCACTTCACTAAGACCACATATATATTGACCTCTCCCCTTACCTTTGAAGAGTAGTTCCTCAGACCTATCTGAGAGCCTGACTCCAGGGCTATAGTCCTCATTTTGTGCCCAATAAAACCTAACTCACAACTCTCACATTATGCATTTCTTTTTGTAGACACCTCCCTGTTTTCGCCTCCACCTTGATACACACATTTTTGCAAAGATGCATGTCCATGTGTTTCCACCATGTTTTCTCACTCAGCGCATACTCCTAGCCCTCCTCATGCCATGCTGCCCTCTAAAACCCTCCAGTGTCCCTGGCTGTTGTCATTCTAAAGGAGGGGCCGTTTGTTTGACCCTCAGGCTGTGCAACTTGTCTTTGGAGGACTGTGCAGGATTCTTCACCAACTGTGCCTCAAAGGTGTGCTGGATTTCTATTTTCATCACATGTCATGTTTTTCTATTTTATCTCTCTTTAATATTTCCAAATCATTTCAAATCTAAAGGCAAAGACCCATTCCTCTATTATCTTTACTTGGAATTTTCCTGTAAGTCCCCCTTCTAACTAATTACACATCTATTTCTGATCTAGATTTGAAAGAAAGGGCATAGCTTGCCATAAACACATGAGGTGCATGTGCACACGTGTGCTAAGTCATGCCCGACTCTTTGCGACCCCACAAACTGTAGCCCTCCAGGCTCCTCCGTCCATGAAATTTTCCAGGCAGGGATACTGGAGTGGGTTGCCATTTCCTACTCCAGGGGGACATTCCTGACCCAGGGACCAAAGCCACGTCTCTTGTGTCTTTTGCATGGGCAGGCAGATTCTTTCCCACTGGTGCCACCTCAGAGAAGGACAGACAAATGAGGGTACATGCCAACTAAAGAAACTAGAGACCCCTTAATCAAAGACGTCCTCAGGCCTGCATGAGGTGAAGGCTGGGCAGAAGGAAGAGTTGTTCGTCTAAGCTGAGAGATTTTGATGGGTATGAAAGAGAATAAAGGAATAAATTCCACAGGCGAAGTTAATATAACATTGCTGTTGTAGGTTCAAAAAAACCTTGTGAATAGGGCCTTTCAAATATCTTTAGGGAAAGCCTGGGATTTCTTACTCTTTGCAATTATTTAAACATTCTAGATCTCAGACCTACCCCTAAGATTCAGAACAAGGAAAAATAGATGTTTCCCACCCCATAAATCAGAGCCTTCCCCAAGTAGAAATGATAAACTACAGAGTCTTACTGGGGCAGCAGGACTAGAGGCAGGACACTAATTCCCCATCTCTAAAGACTTGCTTTTTCCTTTGTCCTGAGGGCTAGAAACCCTGTGGACAATTCCTGCCAGGCCAGCTCATGGCACCAATTTGGTTTTGCTTTACTCCTCGTAGCAGAGAGCTAACACTCATCACTTGCAAGCTCTTTTGTATTTCATCTACTGTCTCATGATGTCATAGCCTTTACAAGAGATCTGAAGTACTTTCTATACCATGGGCTGGGTTGCTCAGTCATGTTCGACCTTTTGCAACCCCACGGACTGTAGCCCACCAGGCTCCTCTGTCCATGGGATTTCCCAGGCAAGAATACTGGAGTGGGCTGCCATTTCTTACTCCAGGGATTGAACTTGCATCTCTTCTGTCTTTTGCATTGGCAGGTGGATTCTTTACCGCTAGTGCCATGTGGAAAGCCTCTCCATACCATATATAGATACACAGTCAGAAAACGTAATAAAGCCCTCTAAGCCTTCTTTAGTATTCATGGATCGAATAGAGATAAATTCTCTATTATAGAGAGAATTTAAATAGAGAGATCATACGGAGCTGATCTCTTTTCTACTCCTTTCAGAGCCTCTTATTTGGGTGTTGTAGTTCATTCATACCTACTGCAGGTTCCTCTATAGGAGAATATGAGGCTAAGAGCAGCATCTCATTATAATTATCCTGGCAACTTTATGCCCCATAGATTGGAACAATGAGAGGGTAGAGATAGTGAAAGTCATTGAGGAGAAAATGGCTAAAAATGGTGAAGAGTCAGGGACCAAAACTGAGAAGCTGCTTTGGAGACAGAGCAACAGAGCACGTGGAAATAAGGAAGGCTTGTGTGAAGAGCGTTTCAGAACACGGGGTAATGGGCTGACGCAGGACCAGGGAGTCTGCCCGGACAGGCTCCTAGAAGCCTCGGGCTCCAGAAGTCCTGCCCGTCTGTCAGCCAGAGGTGCTGAACCAGAGACTCCCATTGGCCATTTTGGCTCCATGGTGAATGTAAGAAGGAGTAAAAGTTTCTAACCCTCCCCAGTCTTACCTCCCCCCTTTCTATCTGTGACAGCTGCCTCCAAAGCTGGCCTCCTAAATGAACTATGCCTCCCAACAGCCACATCCTCATCTAATCTACTCCTGCACTGAACCTGGGCTGGCCCAATATAACCAGTAAAGCGTAACAGGAGAGTGACACAGAGTGCCTTCCCACACTAGGTGACGAGAAAGCTTTACAGTTCCTGCCTTAGTCTCTTGGATCACTTGATCTGGAGGAAGCCTGACTTCATGTGAGCAGTCCAACTCTCCTAGAAATGGCCTTACTATGAGGAAGCTCAAGACAGCCACAGGAAAAGGCCATGTGTGGAGAGAGATTTCCAGCCAGCCCCAAGACCCTAGCCACCTCAGCCTAGGCACTGGGCACATTAGATATGCAGCCCCGGTTAGGCTTCAGATGACTCTACCCCCAGCTGACATCTGACTACATGACAGAGTATCACCTAGTGAACTCAAACAACCCTCAGAACCATGAAAGATCATGACAAAATGCCTTAATTCTCTAAGTTTAGGGGCACTTTATTACCCAGAAATAAATAATCGGAACATTAGCCCAGGAAGCCATGGGAAAGCCACTCTTTGTGCAAACACTAGGACGTTTTCCATGGATGGAAATAAATGGGGAACTGTCACCCCTGTTACCACCCCACTCCAGTCCTCTGGCCTGGAGAATCCCATGGACGGAGGAGGCTGGTGGGCTGCAGTCCATGGGGTCGCTAGGAGTCGGACACGACTGAGCGGCTTCACTTTCACTTTTCACTTTCATGCATTGGAGAAGGAAATGGCAACCCACTCCAGTCCTCTTGCCTGGAAAATCCCATGGACGGAGGAGTCTGGTGGGCTGTAGTTCATGGGGTCCCGAAGAGTCGGACACGACTGAGCGGCTTCACTTTCACTTTTCACTTTCATGCATTGGAGAAGGAAATGGCACCCCACTCCAGTGTTCTTGCCTGGAGAATCCCAGGGACGGGGGAGCCTGGTGGGCTGCTGTCTATGGGGTCGCTAGGAGTCGGACACGACTGAGCGGCTTCACTTTCACTTTTCACTTTCATGCATTGGAGAAGGAAATGGCACCCCACTCCAGTGTTCTTGCCTGGAGAATCCCAGGGACGGGGGAGCCTGGTGGGCTGCTGTCTATGGGGTCGCACAGAGTCGGACACGACTGAAGCGGCTTAGCAGCAGCAGCAGCACACCCCTGCTACCAAGTTGCTTGACCAGCATCCCTAGATGAGGAGAACCCATTGAGTGCCCATCTCCACATTTCTCCTCTGTCCTGAGAAAGTCAGAGAGATTCCAGTAGGCTCTTCTGAGCACAAAGCCCAAGGAGCCCTGGGCTTGCCTGCTTCTGGCTGCTAATTTCCCTGGCAGCACTTAGTGATATGGCCAATGCCCAGGACCCTGCCATTTGTCACCTGGCTGAATCTTCATTTCTCTATCCCAGAGCTCTGAAATACCCTGCTGCTGCCTGTCCCAGGCTTGGGCAGATCTCTCTGTGGGAACTTGGGAAAGATCTGGAAAGGGCAGAGGCTCTTGGAATCAATGCCCAAAAGAACCTCCCAGGCCAGACTGGAACCTACCACATGCCCTGGCCCTCCCTGCCTGTTGACTTGGGCTCTGTGTATTTTATATTTTATTACTGGTGGCCCTGGGCCAAGGCTACACATAAGTGTTTATGCTGGCAACAGGGGGCAGCATTTCCTGGGCTGCGTTTCGAGAGGCAAGTCATGTTTCAGAGCTTTATTCTCTCTGTACACTGTCAGTTTTCTCCTCCTAAACCTGCGCCAGGGGCAAAACAGAGCTTGCTTCTTGGGGTGAAAATTCTATTCTTAACCCCATGTCTGGCCGCTTTGGAAGACACACTAGCTCACTTCATCCATGAAGCACTTTTCTCCTAATACAAGCATGGTGTAGTTGCTCATGGGTGTGACAGTATTGTTCTTTAGACTTCCAGGGCCAGGGTCCCAGAAAGGCACTTGCATTTGACATTAAGGGATTAGCCATCAATGGTGTTGGCATTTGGGCCCGTGATCTTCAGATGAGCTGTCATATGCAGGGGTCTGTAGTCAGTGTTACTAATGGTCTTCACTTATGTTGATCCCAGCACTAGCCAAGTCTACTTCTCTAATAGTTAAGACTGAGAAGAAGTGGGATAAGTGCCTGGGCAGAAAAAATAAATACAAAGTCTATTAATGCAATTTGCTTTAAAATATCAACTATCTTATTAAGCATACACACACACACACCTATAGGATTTGAGTACATTTAAACTTTGGAAGGAATGATGCTAAAGCTGAAACTCCAGTACTTTGGCCACCTCATGCGAAGAGTTGACTCATTGGAAAAGACTCTGATGCTGGGAGGGATTGGGGGCAGGAGGAGAAGGGGACGACAGAGGATGAGATGGCTGGATGGCATCACTGACTCGATAGACGTGAGTTTGAGTGAACTCCAGGAGTTGGTGATGGACAGGGAGGCCTAGCGTGCTGTAATTCATGGGGTCGCAAAGAGTCGGACATGACTGAGCGACTGAACTGAACTGAACTGAAACAAAACAGAATTACTTTTTATACATCAACTGGCTAAAGATTGAGGTGGGCAGTTTTCAGGTTCCACACACAATTGGATGCTCAGAGCTTGCCCTGAGGCTGGGGATCTGACCAGCAGCTAGCTCTCAATCTGGGCTTCCCTTGGACCAGTGACCTGGAAAGCAGCAAGGGAGGTACCAGTGGGGCCAGCTGGAAATGGCCCTTTTGTCTGCCTCTGGGCAGTTCCCAGAGCCCACTCTGTACCACCCAGGGAGGTTTTGCTTTCTATGACTGCTTTGCTTGATCCCAACTCCTGACTCCATTTTCACAGTAAGCATGGAAAAACTGAGCCACAGAGAAGCAAAGCCAGTTAGCTGGGCATGCAGCAAAGAGCAGGAAAGCCAGGTCAGAACCCAAGGGTGACCCTGTTGCCCAGGGGGCATGGAAAAAAGCCACCAAGAGTTGAGAATGCTGGGGAGGTGGGGCAAGAGGACATTTCACCCACTGAAGGTATCTCCTACCAGACGAGTGGGCTTTGACCTTGGCCAGTAGCAGAAGACCCATCCTATGTAAAGAAAGTCACTGAGCTGCTTCAAATCTCTCTTCCTCTTCAACATAGGTAGATACAAGAATACTCTACCTCTCACTAACCTCTTGTTCACTCTTTGGCAAACCACGTGGATGGAAAAAATGCTTTATAAAACACATACATAAGGTATCGTCACCATTTTCACAAGTGCTAAGCAACATAAGACAGGACCCAGAGAAAATCCTCATACCAGCTTTCCACATCCTACCAGGCAAGACCAGGAGACAATGGGCTCCAGAGTGCCAACTGTGGCAGTTGTCCTTGCCTCCTTATGATTGTCCTTATCTCCCCATCAGCACATGCCCCTCCTCATGTCTAGAGAAGTCTAATCCCCTTTCTTGAAAATGAGCTGGCCTCAGTGACTTGCCTGGCCAGTAGCTAGAAGTAACATTCTAGGACTTCCGAGTCAGGGCCAAGAGCATCCTTGCAGCTCCCATCTGGATCTATTTGAATACATTCTTTCAGAATTCTCTCTTGGCTGCTCACTTCCATGCCACACAGAGAAGTCCCAAGTAGGTATTTCGGTATTGTCTATTTCGGCTGAGCTCCTAGCCCATGCCCTGCATCTACAGCTGGCCATGTCAGTGAGCTGACTTGGATATCCAGCCTAGCTGAGCCCTCAGACCCTCCAGCACAGCCATCACCTGACTGTTACAGCATGAGACAGGCTGAACAAGCACCACCCAGCTGAGCCCAGTCAACCCAGAAGAGGACCAGGAAGAATAATAGATCATTACTGTAAGCAACTAAGTTGTAAAGCAGGATACTGAACTGAAAGAGGTCTTCGTGGAACTCTAGGCATCTGGGGCCCCTGGCTCTCCCACCTGAACCCTAATGTATGAACTGATCCATCATCTTCCTAGTGTGGCTTCATCTTACTCTGTCCCACAGCATCTATCTCTACTTTCTGCTGTCCCCCCAGATAAGCCCAGGGATCATTCTCAATTCAGTACTCTTACAACAGGCTCCCTACAGAGACAAAGATGAGAAAACAGAGTGACAAGCACCAGGAAGTGACTTTAGGTGGGTCCAGCATGCCCTACACATGCCATTCCTTGCCTGAGTGGCAAATTCCACTTTAGAGGATAACCAGAAGCTCCTGAAGAATTGCAAATGAACTCTAAGCTCCTTCTGACCATCACCCAAATCCTTGCCCCAGAAGCATCTTGGAGTAGAGTCAGGGTCCCCATGTGTGTGGCTCTGTGGTCTGGAGCACTGCTGGCTCTGCACACACAACCTTTAGTCAAGGGTCTAGTGTTTATCATCTCCACATGCCTTCTTGGCTTTGGCCTTCTCTGCCCTGGAGCAAGGAGACTGGCCAGAGTAAGGGCTTTCAGAAGAAAGGCCTGGCTTTCTGGCTCTTACATCTGTGAAAGCACCACAGATGTTAGGGCTAATTAGCCACATTCGGTGAGACCAGGCCTATCAAACATCCCAGGCAGAAAAGGTCGGCTCTGGGCTGAAAGGTGAGCTGTTTGTTTAAGGGTGGTGGGTGGTCTCTGGCAGGACTTTCAGATTAACCTAAGCCTTCTGAAAATACAAAATGCAAAGCCGGGCATCCTGGGGTACCAACGGAGATAAGAGCAGGCCAGGCGTGAGGTCCTCTTTGATTTCATGATCCACAGGGGATAGGGGGTAAGGAGGAGGGCAGAATTCTTTCTGGTTTCAGCCAAAGACCAGAGGGGCAGGCTGTCTTGGGGCAGGAAAGCTACAGAGATCTCCTGTAGCCCCATATTGCACTTCTGGGGAGGAATTTTGCGAGGCCCTTGTACTGTTCAGCAACCCCATAAGCTCTCAGTTGATTCTTTCCTATTTCTGGGAGCAGCCCAAGTGTCAGAAATATAAAATCCCAAACCCTGGAGATAATACAAAAGGTGGTAAATAACAATCCAGACTTCAGGGTTAAATATATCAGGTTCCACTGCCTGGTTCTGCCTCTTACTTAGAGTGAGATGTTGAGCAAGTCATGTCTACCTTAGCTTTCCCAGTCTGGAAAAGGGGTACCCTACTGCCTTACCCTCCATGAAAGGACTGAGAGTGCCCTCAAGGTAAGGGCTGAGGTGAACCACACACGCAGTGCCATGGCACCAGTGATAATCCCCTGACTTCCCCAACACCTCCGTGTGCAAGACTCAGACACTTTTCTAAAGGGCTTATCTTGAAGCACAGGACACTCGCACACAGCCGTGGGAGGCAAATGTGCTCCCCAGCTGGGACGTGAGGGTGCTGAGAAAGACTCAGAGGGCTGGTGATGCAGCTGGAGAGTCTGAGTGTGAATTTTAGTCCCGGTCCTGCTCATCAAAGCCTATGTTTTTGATTGCAAAGCTGTATTTCTGCCCACTGTGACTGCTGCGGAACAAATGGCACTACACGCTGGGAGCTCTGTGGTCCCGTTGTGCATTTCTGGAGGGCCTCGCTGCTCCTTATGCCTGAGGAACAGCCTGAACCTCCTGGGTCCACAACAAGCCACAGGGCGGCCTGCTGCTCCCACCTCAGTCCCGCAGGACCCAACAGGCTAGACTATCTGACAGGGGCAGGCCGCTGTGTCCCTCAGGCCCCGTCAGCGCATGGGGTAGGGGCAGCAGCAGACACTGAGAGGCCTCAGCTCCAGCCTAAGCCAGAGCCTCAGAGCATGAGCAAAAGCGAGCTTCCCCAGAGCCCCTGCCCAGGAGGGCAGAAAGAAGAGGTCCTACTAGGCCCCAAGGATGGAACATAGAATCAGGAGGGGCCTCCTAGGATGCCCAGTTCAGTCTTTCTGCCCCCTGGGAAGCCTCACCAACAGCAGGCAAACACTCAGGTCTCTGTGGACTTACAGGCCTCCAGGGACTGGGCTGGACATCGTGCATGGAGCCAGTCATAGCTGGTCACCACTTGTAATGAAGCAAGATGACCAAAGGGCCTCTCCACCCAGCAGGACCAGACCTTCTTCTGGGGATTCCAGGGAGCCTCCTGTCCTGGGCCCACCAAGGCCTGGGCCCACTACAGGCTGGACTCTGCTCAGCCACCCAGCCCAGGGCAAAAGCCAGCATCTGCTTCATGACCCAGGTCCTGATGCAGCTCAATAAAAACCCAGAGAGCATCTTGCCGGTGTGTCATGGAAGCAGAGCCACACTCCTCCTGGCTGCTACCCTGCTTATCCTCTGGGAGACCCTTGGACCATCACCTAATTTCCGAGCTTATTCCCTCAGAGGCGCTGTGGAGTCAGCGAGATGGGAGGGGTGGCAGCAGC
The DNA here is from genome assembly GCF_000754665.1 of Bison bison bison. Taxonomy (NCBI): domain Eukaryota; kingdom Metazoa; phylum Chordata; class Mammalia; order Artiodactyla; family Bovidae; genus Bison; species Bison bison. The sequence continues at coordinate 4,670,600 of NW_011494913.1, read as the reverse complement.
TCATGGACTCAAGCTGAAGCTCATGCTGTGGCCCCGAGGAAGGGGCCTCAGCAGCTGGAGCACCGGGACGGGCCCAGCACTCGCTGGGCTGGGCTTGCTCTGTGCCCAGAGGTCCAGGCCTTGAGCCACACACCGTGTCACAGTGAACTCAGCTGCAGCCTCCTTGGGACAACTTGGCAGGTGGACCTTCAGGCATAGCACAGACCCAAAATGTATATCCAGGGAGCAGCACTTCAAAGCCAGACTTTGTGAGAAGGGAGGCCCTTCTCACAGTCCACACAGTGTGGGTGTGTCATTGGAAACATACTCTAGACCAAAACGTCATTTCTGTTCTCTGTCAGGCTCCCTGGGCCTTTGAAACAATCCTCCAGGACAATGCAGGGTAGATGGGGTAAAAACACAGACAGCTCTCAGAAGGGCAGCCTCTGCCTGAAGGGAACCCCACCTACCCATCCCATGTCCTGACCCCTGAACTGGGTGACCCCAAGCAAGCTCCTTAACCATTCTGTGCCTCAGTCCTCCTGTATGATATTAAGCCAGTAATAACTCCAACCTCATGAATATTCAGCTCTGAGTTAAGTGAAATCTTTAGAACAGCTCCAACTATCATCTGTCTATTTATCCATCCATCTATCCATCCATTCATCCATCTATACATCTGTCCACTCACCCATCCATTTTTTTATCCACCCATCCATCCATCTATCCATTCTCCCCCATCACCCTCTTTGAGAAGGGGCCAGATGCAGGAAACACATGGGTTCTAGCCCTTCCAGGCTGTCCAGTCCTTGCTGAGTTGCCTGGGAAGCAGATTTTAAGGGAGAGTTAGAATGTAAAAGATTGGCAGTCAGGTACCACCTAATTTGGGCAAGGAGAGGTCAGGCTGTGATGTAGACATAATCAAATCTCTGCCAGACCCACTGAGCTCCAGAGCAGAACCATTAGAGGAAACCCACTGGGGAAAGAGCTTTGCCCTGGTACCTCGCCTTGCTCAGTTGTTGATGGAGGCTGCCCCAGGGAGAGGGTGATTAGGTTAGGAAGCAGCCAGTTGCTGCTGCTGCTGCTAAGTCACTTCAGTCGTGTCCGACTCTGTGCGACCCCATAGACGGCAGCCCACTAGGCTCCTCTGTCCCTGGGATTCTCCAGGCAAGAATACTGGAGTGGGTTGCCATTTCCTTCTCCAATGCATGAGAGTGAAAAGTGAAAGTAAAGTTGCTCAGTCGTGCCCGACTCTTAGCGACCCCATGGACTGCAGCCCACCAGGCTCCTCTGTCCACGGGATTCTCCAGGCAAGAGTACTGGAGTGGGGGAAGCAGCCAGTAGCCATCAGCTAACCACACCTCTCACAGCTGAGCAGCAGAGAAGCCCTCTCTCTTTAAGGCAGAACTGCGTCAGGTCTCAGAGCCCACAAAACTCTCTGGGAGTCCTACAATGGAAGCTGAGACGCAGTTACAACAGAGCCTCACGTACAGACAGGAGCTGGCAGGCCAGGGTGCTCTGAAGATGCCAGAGGAACCTAGAGGGATAGTGAGGCTTCTTGTGAGTGACAGCTAGGATAAGGGATAAATGGTGACTGACAGGTGCCTGGGAGGGACCGGGAAGGAGGCCACTGGCCTAGGAGCAGCACTTGCTGGTAACAAGGTGGTGGCTAGACACAGCTACGGCCTCGGGCTGTGGCTGCAGGACTGTTCTGGAGCCCAGACCCCGATCCATTCCAGGAGGCTGCTGGAAGCTTTCTCCTTCGGGCTTTTCCCCTGTGCCCGAAACCATAAGTGCCTGGGGCCGTCCCACGCCCCCCTCCTCTCCATCCTGTCACCTTCACTGGGAGCGGGGACCAGAGCATGCCGGCCCCACGGTGGGGCTCTTGTTTCTTTCAGGCAGTCTTGACCTTGTCTTCGCAGGGCCCAGAGGTGCTGGTTACAGAGGCAGGGCAGGGCTGGCAACAGGGTGAGTTACCAGCTAAACCCAAACCGCTCTGCTAACTTGGAGCAGGAGGACCTATTGTTTTTGGCCTCAGGAGCTTGCTCAAAAGCCAGGGTTGATTATGGTCATATCCAGCCACCGAATACCCTCACACTCAAGTTCCACGTGTCCATATCGGGTGAGCGAAGGGTCTGAACGTCAGCCCTGATGGGCAGAGTGAGGGCGGGCGGGGGGAGGCATCAGCACCGTAGAGGGCTCTGCACTTGGCCGAAATTCAAAAGATGCACCCAGCCCCTCAGAGGAAATTCTCCGGATATCCTTCCCCTAGAGTGTTATCAGACCCAGGCTGGCCCCAAACCCCGAATGGGAACAGTTCAACCCTGAGATCCTCCTGCCTTGGGCACAGCCAAATGTTCGCGCTGCGCCTGGTTTTTCTTCTTTAATTTGATTCCCTCTGGTAGCCCACAAGGCTGGAGCAAGCGTTATTTTCAAACAAGAATCTCTTTTGTTTGCTGAGTATAAACTCCCATTCCAATACAAAAAATATATATACAGCTCCTTCCATCAGATTTGTCTTGGAAACCTGGCCTCTGTTTTGAGGCAAAAGCATTTTCAGAGATTGAGTTCTGGAGACTTTTCCTGCTCAGCCTCATTTTAGCAGACACGCAGCTGAGACCCCATGCAAATCAATGGGCCCATAGCAGCCCCTTGTCCTCCGCTGTGCGTGTAAATCTCCAGGGGCATGTCAACACTCACATTTTATTCTGGGCCTGAGGTGGGGCTCTGACCCTGAGTGTTTGACCAGCACTTCAGTGATGCCCATGCTGCTGCCCCATGGGCCACCTATGGGTGAGAGTTGAAGATCTGGGTTCTGGTCAGAACTCTTCTCCAGAGGGTTCTCTGCTCAGAACTTAGAAGCCAGAATCTTCATGACACTCCTGGTAGAGCCATCAGAACGCCCCTGTCCAGCCACCATGCAGGGCAGGCCGCAACCCACACATGGAAGGAAACAGGCATCTCCTCCAGACCTTCCAGAGGAGACCTCACAGTGGACCAGGTGGCCCAGGGAGGAGAGAGGTGCAGGGAGAGAGGAACAAGGACAGAGCCAGAGACACAACATCTAAGTCACCAGCAGGCAGGTAGGGCGCCTACAAAGGAGCTGGAGAAGGAGCCCACCAGGAGGGTGGGGAGCCCCAGGAAGGAAGTGTTGCCATGGAAACCGAAGAGGAAACGATCACCAAACTCCAGTGTTGTAGAGAAATCACACAAGTTAAAGACTAAAAGGTAGTTCCAGGTTGGGTTCAACAGTAAGGCCCTCACTCTGCTCGTAGGACTACAGCCCCAATCCTCACACAGCAGAGGCACCGGGGGGATGGGTGGGTGCCAGGGAGCAGAGGCTGGGAAAGGACAAGAAGTTTAGTCAAATAGGGAGAGAGTCAAAGCAGTGATTGAGGGTTCATAGGGACAATCGGGTCTCTTTTCTTTGTGAGAAGGAGGAGTGAGGCAGAAATCAGCAAAGAAATGATAAAGAAAGAGAGTAATGGGAGCAAAAATGAGCCCTCAAATGGCAGAGCCCTGAAAGCTGGCACAAGGAGGTATGGAGGATCCAGGGACAATGGGGGGAGGACAAGTGTCCTCTGGGCACCAAGGAAGGTGGTGGTAGGGGGCAGGAGGGCCACCTACTGAGAGGGATGGAGACGTGTGAAAGTGGCCACTATGGAGAGTGGATTTCCTATGGCTCTGGCGCACGATGCCGGACTGACTCTCTCCAGCAGCACTAAACTGCCCAGTGTCAGCTCTCAGAAAGGTGTGTTTGGCTCAGTCCATGGCTGGGGTGTTGCCTGGGGGGCTGGATCCAAGAAGAGCGATGCAGGGGATGTGGACACACCTGCGAGAGAGGTGGCAGTGATGCTCTGTGGAGTCTGAGCAGGAGAGGCAGGGAGGAAAGCAGGAGGGAGCCCAGGAGTAGGGAGAAGACAGGGGTCTGGGATGTCCTGTGCTGTGTTTCCAGCATGATGGACTGAGACAGGCACAAGGGAAAAAATTATGGAGAAAGTGAGAAAATTTAATTCTAGACAATGACATACGTGGGTGGTAGAGAAACAATGATGATAATTAGAGGTGACTGGGGAAGGCAGTGGAGTCGAGGACGGTGGACATCACCGCCAAGGGTGGCCACAAAAGAGAATTATCTCCAAAGTCCCACAGCTCAGGGGAGACCCATCCAGCACCCTGTCCCTGGGATGTGGACACTTAAGAAAATTACATTCTCAGAACGGCACTCTCTTTGTGCTGATGAACAGCCAGAGATGTGGTGGTGACATCTGAGAGCAAGCCCCCCACTAACTGGGTGAGAACCAGGGCTGGGACCACAGTCAGGCACTAAGCACGATGATCTCTGGGGAAAGCTCCAGGGTGGCAGCCTTGACTTCCCCAGGGCAAGGGATATCTTTTGGGGCTGGCCTTGTCCATCCAATGACCCAGAAACAGAGGAGGCATCCCCAACACACACAGAGTGAACGGGAGTGGAAATAAGGCACAGGACTTTGCAGCAACATTGTCTTATAAAGAAACAAAGGGAACACGGTACAGGCAAGCCAAGCTCCCCTGTAGGGAAGGATTCCTTACTTGTTTTTCCTGCTAATGAGTCTAATAATTTATGTCCCTCTCACACTGGGCTTCAGTGCCAACATTAGGTACCAATCAACTCTGCTATGTAAGTATTACATACATTATCTTATTTAATCCTTATGACAACCTTGAACTTAAAAAATGTGAACTGGCTTCCATGCAATTCTATGTGAACACTTCTGCTTACTCAAATAGGGAAATGCATAAGGACTTAGGCAGAAAAATCAGTTTAAAATCTCCTTTACTCAACCAAACATCTATTCAAGTAGATCAACTTGACATCTACATGCAAAGAATGGATTTGGACACTTACCTCACAACATATACAAAAAATTAACTCAAAATCTATCATGGACCTAAGTATAAGAGCTAAAACTATTAACATCTTAGAAGAAAACATAGAGGTAATTCTTCACAATCTTGGGTTAGGCAAAGGATTCTTAGATATGACACCAAAAGTATGAGCAACGAAAGAAAAATTAAATAAACTAGACTTCATAAAAATTTAAAACTTTTGTGTATCAAAGCAGATTATCAAGAAAGTGAAAAGACATCCTATGAAATGAGAAAAATTTCACAAATCTTATATCTGATAAAGGTCTAATATCCAGAATACATAAAGAACACTTACAACTCAATAATAAAAAGACAGACAATTTAAAAATGGGCCAGGGACCTAAGTAGACACTTCTCCAAGGAAGATATCAACAAATGGCCAGTAAGCACATGAAAAATGATTGACATTGTCAGTTATTCAGATCAGATCAGATCAGTCGCTCAGTCGTGTCCGACTCTTTGCGACCCCATGAATCGCAGCACGCCAGGCCTCCCTGTCCATCACCAACTCCCGGAGTTCACTCAGACTCATGTCCATCTG
>NW_011494913.1:4641256-4664800 GCF_000754665.1 Bison bison bison | reverse complement strand
GATGGGACCAGATGCCATGATCTTCATTTTCTGAATGTTGAGCTTTAAGCCAACTTTTTCACTCTCCACTTTCACCTTCATCAAGAGGCTTCTGAGTTCCTCTTCACTTTCTGCCATAAGGGTGGTGTCATCTGCATACCTGAGGTGATTGACATTTCTCCCGGCAATCTTGATTCCAGCTTGTGTTTCTTCCAGTCCAGCGTTTCTCATGATGTACTCTGCATATAAGTTAAATAAACAGGGTGACAACATACAGCCTTGACGTACTCCTTTTCCTATTGGGAACCAGTCTGTTGTTCCATGTCTAGTTCTAACTGTTGCTTCCTGACCTGCATACAAATTTCTCAAGAGGCAGATCAGGTGGTCTGGTATTCCCATCTCTTTCAGAATTTTCCACAGTTGATTGTGATCCACATAGTCAAAGGCTTTGGCATAGTCAATAAAGCAGAAATAGATGTTTTTCTGGAACTCTCTTGCTTTTTCCATGATCCAGTGGATATTGGCAATTTGATCTCTGGTTCCTCTGCCTTTTCTAAAACCAGCTTGAACATCAGGAAGTTTACGGTTCACATATTGCTGAAGCCTGGCTTGGAGAATTTTGAGCATTACTTTACTAGCATGAGAGATGAGTGCAATTGTGTGGTAGTTTGAGCATTCTTTGGCATTGCCTTTGGGATTGGAATGAAAACTGACTTTTCCAGTCCTGTGGCCACTGCTGAGTTCTCCAAATTTGCTGGCATATTGAGTGCAGCACTTTCACAGCATCATCTTTCAGGATTTGGAATAGCTCAACTGGAATTCTATCACCTCCACTAGCTTTGTTCATAAATGCAAATCAAAACCATAATGGGATATCACTTCATACCCACTAGGATGGCTATAATCAAAAAGTCAGATAATACTGAGCTTGGCGAGGATGTAGAGCCATTAAAACTTTCATATACTGCTGATGGGAATGTAAAATGATACAGCTGCTTTAGAGAATAGTCTGGCAGTTCCTCAAAAAGTTAAACAGAGAATTACCATATGACTCAGCTATTCTACTCTGAGGCATAAACCCAAGAGAAATGAAAACATCTGTCCATACAAAATCTTATACATGAATGTAGCTGCATTATTCATCAAAGTCCAAATATGGGAGCAACTGAAACGTCCATCAGTGGGTGAATGGATAAGCAAAATGTGGTTTATTTAGAATAGTACTCGGCCATAAAAAAGAAAAGCAGTACTGATCCATGTTACAACTTGGATAAATCTCATAAACATTTAGCTAAGTAGAATAATCCAGACACAAAAGATCACATAATGTGTATTTCAGTTTGTAAGATATATCTAGAATAGGCAAATCCATAAAGACAGAAACCAGAGTAGGGGGAGAGCAGAATGGAAAATGATTATTTGGTCCGTATGGGGTTTTTCATGGGGATAATGAAAAATTCTGCAGCTCGAATGAGCTGATGACTGCCAAGCACTGTGAAAACACGAGACAGCACCAAACTGTGCACTTTAGAACGGCTAATTCCAGGTTACATGAACCTCACCCGTCAGCAGTGTGGTGCGGGGCTGCACAAAAGTGGAAAGGGCGTGCCAGTTGTAAAAGGGACACGACCGCTACTCTCTTCTGGGCTGGGGGCAGATGGCTCCGGCTGAAGGTGAAGAAGGGCAAGGCAGGCCTCGTCATTTCTCCAGGGTATGATGGCGAGTAAAACCTCAAATCAGTGCCCTGGGCTTCCCCGGTGGCTCAGTGGTAAAGAATCCACCTGCCAACGCGGGCGACTCAAGTTCAATCCCTGATCCGGGAAGATTCCACATACTGGAGCAGCTAAGCCCATGCACCACTACTGCTGAGCCTGCGCTCTAGAGCCCGGAAGGCGCCACTGCTGAGCCTGCGCGCTAGAGCCTGGAAGGCGCAACTACTGAGCCGTGTACTGCAACTCTGAAGCCTGTGCACCCAAGAGCCTGTGCTCCGCAGCAAGAGAAACCACTGCACTGAGAAGCCTGCACACCACAATTAGAGACTAGCTCTCGCTTGCTGCAGCTAGAGAAAAGCCCGCACAGCAATGAAGACCTACCACGATCAAAAATTAATTAATTAAATTGTATCTTTAAAAAAACAGTGCCGTGGTATCCTCTTCCTGTCAGCAGCTACTGGTCTTGAAGGTGACCAAATTCAGTTCTCATAGTGCTGTAACCCCAGGCAGGTTTAGGGAAAAGCATCAGGGAAGAGAGAGCAAAGAAATTCACAAAGGAAAGGTGTTTATGTTTCTTATCTTTCCTTAAATGGAATACTCTGTTGCCTCCTTCGCCAAGTTTAAACATATCCTCCTAATTAATAGTCCTCTACAGTTCATCTTCTAAACCCCAGACATTTCAGAACAGATAGTCTCTCTAAGAACATCTCATCAACTCCTCGTTTTAAGGATGGGAGAAGTGAGGCTCAGAAGGAGAAAGGAGTTAGTGACGAAAACAGGATGAGAACCCGGTGTTTTGTCGTCTAGGCCCTTTCATATTTACTGATGCACAAGTCACTGCCTCAGTGCAGAAGGTAAGGATACTGGGAGGAAGGAACGAGGTTTCAGGAGGGTGGGTTAATAGAAAGGGATGAGTCAGGAAAACTCTTAAACTTGCAGGAAAGGGAAATGATGACATCTGTGAGTGTTTCTCATGTACCCTATCCGTGTGATGGCTCAAAGCTTGAAGAGAAGACGGCAGGGAAAGTGCACAGCGAGGAAATTACAAGACTTGGGGGCAATGCCCAGGCCTCCAAGCTACCCCTGGGTGATAGGAGAGGAACTGTAGCTCATTTTAGCATCCTGACATGCCTTATTCACCCAGGAAGGGCCAGCAATGGAGAGGCACAGGTAGGTTAGAGAATGACCTCGAAGACTGTGCCAGCCTGTCATCATTGCAGGTCTGGGAACAGGTTGATGGCATGGAGGGGCCAGACCAGTCCTCACGTCAGGCAGAGCAGTCATGGCGAAGGTGTTTCTTCCCATCTTCCCTCCTGCCCCTGTAGTGCTCCCACCATGACTGACACCTTCCGGCACCATGGCATGACATGTGGAGCCACCCTGCAGACACCTGCATCTCCTAGGTCTGGTTGGGAGCAGCAAGCTGGCCAACGATGTGTTTTTCTCTGGCGGCCAGGAGCCCCAGGGGGGACTCACAGCTGGCAGGCCACTGGCCCAGTGTTATTTTGAGATCCGGCTCCGTGATGAGCTGTTGTGACAGCTTTGTTCTCCCGGGCCCCTTTGATTTGTGAAACTCCCTTTATGGCTCACGGGGGGTGCCCAGCCCTGCTGTTTCTGGGCTCCGGCATCCCCCTCAGCTAGGCAGGCTGGGCCAGCTGCCATGAGGGTGGCAGACAGAGGGTGGGAGCAGCAGGACTCGGAGCTGAGCAGCCGCTGGCTTGGGCAGCTCGAGGCTTCACTTCTAGGCAGCGTGGGGCTGACTGGGTGGTCGTGGAAGAATGATAAGTGCCTACTCAGAGCCAGTTCTGAATGGCCGGATCACAAACCACAGGACTGGACAAGGGCTGCCCTGCTGTGCTTGGGCCTTGGCCCAGAGCTCTCCGCAGAGTCTGTGAGGCTCAGGGCTGGACCCCAGAGAAGCCACCAGAGACTCGCAGGGCAGCCAGCCCTTGGGAAAGAGTATCTGGGGCCTGGGAGGGCTCTGCTAGCCAAAAAAGACTCCAGGCCTGTCAGACAAGGTCTGTGGGAGCCCATTTGTGGCACTTAACTTCAAGGCAGGCTGCATCACAGAGTAGAGAGAACGGCAGAGCTGAGGGCAACGGGGTGTGCATCCCAGCTCTGCTCCCAGCTGGTACTGAGACCCTGGGCCCGTTCCTGAACATCTCATCTCTCACCTGTAAAAATGGAATTCCAAGATGCTCTTTGAGTTGTGAAGGCTTTAACTGAGCTGTAACACATACAGACGTGCTCAGCAGTGTACCTGTTTGGTAAGTGCAACCACACACACATACCCAGAGCTGCCTGTCTCCTTCTGTGATCCATGGGGTAGAGATGGCTTGTTTTCAGCTGCTGCCTTGCTAAGTGTCCCCTCCATACTCATGATTCCATGAATCCTCCATGAAATTGATACATTCCCAAGTCACTGAGGGCCAGACTCCAGACACCAGACTGAAGGCAGCTGGATTCAGCATATCTTGACTGCTGACTCCCCACACCAACTCAGCAGACACTTCAGTCAACAGAGCCTTTTTTGGCAGCTGCAAATTTCATAGTCATGGGTATTCTTTCTAACTAGACTGTCGACTTCCACAGGGCAAAGCCTCCTCCTATAGAATGGGTGAAATGTAGACCCCAGATCAAGGCTTGTTGACTGAAAGAAGGAGGGGCCTGAGGAGCTTTGTACGTCCTGCAAGGTGTGACTCGCCCCAGAGTTTCAGGGTCTCAGCCCCAAGGCCTCGGCCACCTGGAGGAGATGGCATGACAGTCACACCTTACGATGCATGTGTCTGGGTTGGAAGCGGGCTCACGTGTCCTCCTGCCCAAGCCACATAATGTCATAACGTGATGCACATCCCCACTGACAGCTAGATCAGCTTCCACTGGGACTTCACCAGCATTCACTCCCCTTTGGATAGCTCACTGCCTCAGTAAGGCCTCCAAATGGAGAAACCCTGCCGCATGCAGCCTGTATCAGTTGAACTTTATTACCCTGCCTGGGCTGCACAACACAGAGCCCCTCCTCCTTCCTCAAGACAAGCTGATGACACTCTGCAGATTCTGTGAGTCTTCTCATCCCCTCCCCAAACGCTAACCAATCATTGATCCATCTTACCTTTCAGGGAAGGGTTCCAAGAGCCTCATTCTCTTCTGCTTTTACCATTGTTGTTTAGTCGCTAAGTGGTGTCTGACCCTTTTGCAACCCCATGGACTGTAGCCCACCAGGCTCCTCTGTCCATGGGATTTTCCAGGCAAGAATACTGGAGTGGGTTGCCATTTACTTTTCCAGGGGATCTTCCCAACCCAGGGATCGAACCCAGGTCTCCTGCATCAGCAGGTGGATTCATTACAACTGAGCCATCCGGGAAGTCCCTGCTTTCCCTAGAAAGGGACAAATGCACCTTCAGCTTTACACTGAAATAAGAGGGCTCTGACGATGTCTTGTGGAAGCCGGTGTTGACAACCCTTCCCTGGGCCACCTCTCCTTGAGGACCTCTTTAAAGCCTGGGCCCCCCTCCCTCTGGGGGCTGGGGAGCTCTCTTTGGTCCTGCCAGGGCTGGGGACTGTCTTAGGTGTCTGGGAGCTTCACCCTCACCCCTAATCACACATGGCAGCTTTGATCCGGTAACTCTCAGCTTTTCCATCAGAATTCAGAAGGCAATAATAGTAACTGTTTGCTTGTAAAGTGCTTGGAGCTCAGAGGAGAAAAGGTGTCAGACAAGTGTGAAATGTTATTACTGGCACAGGTCAGAGAATGGAATGGAAATTCACCAGCAGAAAGTAGGAACTCAGAGGAAGCCATTCGTCAGCTCCTTCTGAACAAATGGATACAGGAAAGGGGGTCTCGCCTCTGCAGCTAGGCACACCCCAGGTCAGCCAGAGGGGCTGGAGGAGAGGCAGGTGAACCGAGAGGAAATTCCTGCTTTCTGGTGTCAACACCACCAAACTCATTTACTAGACATGGCTTCACCCTGAAGATTTGCTCTCCATTACATGCTAAGAGAGACTGCCAGCCCAGCCCAGGAACCCAGAGCCCCCATGCAGCCAGTTCAACCAGAGAAGAAGCCTCCAGAAGAAAGAGGCCTTTGTACCCATCTTCTTGAAGAACCAACCTGATTTTCAAACAGGGATGCACCAGGCAGATAGAGCAAGTCAACGTGTGTGGCGTGGAGACAGACAGTCCGATAGACTCCTTTGGACATAGAGATAATTCAAAGAACAAAAAAATGTTTAAAACTCCAACTGGTACTCTCAGAAATCCAGGAAAGAATATCTTCTTAGACACATAAAATATGATCTACCATTCCATGTCCTCAAAATGAACCAAGATGTGGAGTCAAATCAGCCAGAACACACAGCAGAAAGACATGAAGAAGGAACTCTAATTGAAATGACCCATACATTTTACTAGGATGAGCGAAAAAAAAAAATCATATAATATTTTACAACACGAAAGATAAAGAGAAATTCATAACCATTGAAAGAGAAAACAGAATCACCTATAAATGAATAAGACTGGCATTTCATTAACAATTGTTGGCAACATGGGAGATTTTTAACATATACTGTGTTTCTTAGACCCCTGGAGAAAGAAATGGCAACCCACTCCAGTATTCTAGCCTGGAGAATCCCATTGTCGGAAGAGCCTGGGGGGGGCTACGGTCCACAGGGTCAATCTTAGAGAGCTTCCCAGGTGGCGCTAGTGGTAAAGAACACACTTGCCACTGCAGGAAATGTAAGAGACATGGGTTCCATCCCTGGGTCAAGAAGGTCCCCTGGAGGAGGGCATGGCAACCCACTCCAGTATTCTTGCCTGGAGAATCTCATGGACAGAGGAGCCTGGCGGGCTACAGTTCATGGGATCGCAAAGAGTTGGACATGACTGAAGCGACTCAGTACAGCACACAGCACATGTTCCTTAGATGGGAAGGCTTCATGTTCTAAAGATACTGCTGCTGCTGCTAAGTCGCTTCAGTCGTGTCCGACTCTGTACAACCGCAGGATGGCAGCCCACCAGGCTCCCCCGTCCATGGGATTTTCCAGGCAAGAGTACTGGAGTGGGGTGCCATTGCCTTCTCCGCTAAAGATAATAATCCTCCTCAAATGAACCCAAATATCAGACTGTTCTCCCTAACTCCTGACAGCTAAAGCTTGTCGCTTAAGGATTTTGAAACTGTAACCAGTACTACAAAGAATCAGAGGACAGTTCTGAATTTAATGACGGAGGTGATGGAGATGGTGGGGAGAGGCGCTGGTAGCAGCGGAGCTCATGGCACTGGGGCTGATGGTGGTAGCAGTGAAGATGGGATGTCAGCAGAGTCAAGAGAACAGCTTCTTGACAGCAAGCATCCAGGGCAAGAGAACCAGTGGCACCCACTGTCCTGAGGGTGTCATTCCTCTGTGTTCCTGGTTCTCCAGCCTTTCCCCAATCTGACCTTTTTACAAAGCCTGTTTCCAAACACTCCCTCTTTTCACTAAACTATCCAGTATCCTTCTAATAAATCTCTTTTCTGCCTAAGTTAAATAACACTGGTTTCTATTGCTTGCACCCAAGAACACTGACTGGCACAAAGAGTTTTCTAATCCTGAGAAAGAACAAGATTTTATAAGCAAGGCATGGAAGCAGAAACATTATTTTGAAAATAAAAGACTAACTAATTGAACCACAAAGCTTGAAACAATCCAGTAGAAAAAGTGGCATACCCCACTGCAGACCTAGGGGCACACACAGTGAAAGTGAGGGGATGGGAAAAAATATTCCATGCTAGTGAAAATAAAATAAAGATAAGAGATAAAATAGACTTTAAAATACAAACTGTCATAAGAGATAAGGAAAGACACTGCATAGTGATCAAGGAATCAATCCAATAAAAAGATATAATAATTATAAATATTTATCAACATATGAGCACCTCAATACATAAGGGAAAGGCTAACAGCCAAAAAAGGGGAAATCAACAGTAACACAATAATAGTAGGGGATTTTAACATCCCACTTACAGTGAAAAGGTCATCCAGACAGAAAAGGTGACATATCATAGACAAAGAGAAAAGATTGATAAACATCTGATAAAACGTTCACTCTTTCTAGTAATTAGGTAGCTGAAAATTAAAATAAAGAGATACTTTTGCCCTTCATGTCAGCAGAAATACAAATGATACTTAACATCCAAGGTGTAAGCAGGTGGGAAAAATGAATTCTCTTACAATGCAATGGGGAAAACAAAGAATTACCTCGACTAGAAGCAAGTTAGCAGCAGCAGCAGCAGCAGCAGAAAGTGAATGGTACCGCCCCATACTTGATTCAGGAATTAAATGTTATTTCAAAGTTTGTATCCTTATGAAAATACTTGCACAAAACACACAAATGTTAGTAGCTAGATTATTTTTTAAGATTCAAAAACTGTGGATAACCTAAGCATTACCAACAGGAGTGTGGTTGCACAAAATATGGAAAAACATAGGAGGAATTAAAAGGAATAAAGAGTTCAAATGATCTCTACTGATTTAGAAGACCCCTTTGTGTATTGTTTAGTGGGGAAAAAAGCCACTGAAAAACAGTCTATGTGGTATGATTCCATGTCTCCTTTTAAAACTTAAAATTGCAAAAAGTCAGCTTAGATCACATTTTTTTCCTTACGCACCTCCGTAACAAATAATACCATATAATTATCAAGTTCTATTTTTGCAATTTCTTGGCAAAACTAAAAGTAGAAAGGAACGGCATCAACAGGAATATCCTTTCAGGGGTTAACCACCAGGAGGGTTTCACTATTGTCATTGTGAGCCTGCTGTGAACAGGCTGGGTGAGGGGTGGAACTTCTGCTGTGTCCTGTGCTTTCTTGCAGTGGTAGATGGAAGAGGCAGAGGGTATCTGGTTTTATCTTATGGCCTCAGAAAAATTCCTCTGGAGTCTAGGTCAAGCAAAAGAAAGAAACACTGAAAAGAATGATCATTACATTGCTTAAGAACTACCCTGGCCACCTTAGTATTCCATCAGAGGAGTGACGTTAACTAGAAGAAGAGCCCCTATGCAAGAGACGGAATCATAGACAGATGAAAAGATGTTTGTTTGACCCAGTAAGTACAATATACTGTACCACAGCGCATCCTGATTGAATATTACTAAGGGGCTGCCTGTATTTTTGAGCCCAAAGTCTCTTTGATTTATAGTGCCAAAGTAAATGACAAGCAGAGCCAATAAAACTTCTTTAGATTCAGGCTTACTTTCCATTCCATTTTGTAGAGTGGAAAGACGTGCATGCTTGTAATGGGACTTACAAGCATGGGTTTCTTAGTGAAACTCATGAACCGCAAATGGGGCATTTGTTCATCTATGTCGAGGACATTTCTGTTGTCAGAAGGGGACTTCCGTCCAGGGCGGGTCCCGAGGCAGGACTATAGCTTCATCTGGGGGAGGCCTGAGCTCGATAAACATTTTGTCCACTGCTGGGAATCTACTGAGCAGCCTCAGGAAGGAACAGAGTTGTCCAGGAGTTGGGTTCCTGAAAAGCGTGATCCACAGCCACTGTTCCCAGTGGTCAGCCTTCCTTTCAAAAGAACCTGGAGTAGAACAGACTTCAGAGAAGTGAGTGTAATCATGAATGAATGAATGAATGATCTGTTCCTTACCTAAGTTGAACCTTCGGACAAAGCCTGAGAGGAATTACCCACGGAAAGTCACAGGAGGTAGCGGGCTTGAGATGAATCTGGGTTCAAACCATACTCGTGAGTAACTTTGGGTAAGTCATTTCTTTGAACCTTGTTTTTTCCTTCCATTAAATGGGCATGATACCGTTACCTTCATAGGACTGGTATTCATATTAACTGACCTAATATATTAGTTTGCTGGGGCTGCTGTTAACAGAGGACCACGAACTGGGAGGCTTGAAGAACAGGAATCTACTGTCTCACAGTTCTATTGAGGGAAGCCTGAGGCTTGATGCACGGAGGCTCCAAGCCCCAGACTGAGGTGTTAGAAGCTTTCTGGGGTCTGTGAGTGAGTGTCTGTCCCACACCTCTCCTCTGCCTTCCGGGGGCTGGCTGTCAATCTTTGACGTTTATGGGCTTAGCAAAGACAAACTCTAAATTCTGCCTTCATTTTCAAGTTGCATTTTCCCTGTGGAAGTGAAAGTGAAGTCACTCAGTCATGTCCCACTCTTTGCTACCCCATGGACTTTAACCCACCAAGCTCCTCCATCCATGGAATTTTCCAGGCCCCTTTTGTATAAGGTCACCAATATATAGGAGCCCACCTTAGTGACCTCATATTAATTAATGACATTGGTAATGACTCAACAGTCGGGTAAAGTCACATTCTGAGGTAATAGGGGTGAGGACTTCAGCTTAAATTTCTGAAGGACACAATCCAACCCACAAAGGGAAATAATGTAAAATGACTGGCATAAAATAGCTCTTCAATAAACATAAATAAAATAATTGCAAATTGAAATACTAATATTTTGGAACTGTTGAGTTAAAAAAAAATATTACTGGAATTAACGTCACCTGGCTTTCCCTTTTTTAATGTGGCTATGAGAACATATAAAATTACATATTTGGCTCCTGTCTGTGGCTCAGATTCTGTTTCCATTGGACAGTGCTGGTCTAGAGTCTGAAGCAGTAGACAAAGTATGAGCTTTTGAGTCAAACTCCGTCGTTAGCAGCTTTGTCGACAAGGGCAAATGATTTAACCTCTATAATCCTCAGATTCCCCATACGTGAGATGGAGATAAGAATGGATTTCACGGTATTGTGGGAGGATTACGTGGGATCAGGTACATGGGATGCCCAGCAGGAGTTTGCTACCTGGAAGAAACTTGGTACATGTGTGTCTCCAACCCTCTTGTTAGGAGGAAGAGAAAGCCACGCTGTCCGTGCGCTCTTAATCAACGCCAGATGCAGACCTAGTGGCTTTGCAAAGATGGAGTTCTGAGAAAGCAGAGAGGGAGGGGAAGCTCCAGCATGCAGCTGAAGTCCTCCATGTCGCTCTGTGTGCAAAGCTTTCAGGGTTTTGGGGGAGAAGGTCTTCATTTGAACTTATCTTCTTGCATTTCTTTCAGCTTGCTCTAAAATGTGGAATGTGTCCCTGCGGAATAGAGAACTGTGCTGCATCAATACTGGTGCTCCATGTCGATGAAGTCATGCTTGTATAGTGTGTGATTTGCTCCTGTTCTCACTGTCCCAACCCAAACCTTAGAAACTCTGAGGGGGTGCTCTCATCTCCTGGTTTTCAGGCCACCTCTATCTCCCAAGCGCTCTGGGGACTACACCTCAGAGCACTCTCAGAAACCAGTCCAAGATAACCAGCCTCAAATATAATAGTTCAGTTCAGTTCAGTCGCTCAGTCATGTCCAACTCTTTGCGACCCCATGAACCGCAGCACGCCAGGCCTCCCTGTCCATCACCAGCTCCCAGAGTTCACCCAAACCTATGTCCATTGAATCGGTGATGCCATCCAGCCATCTGATTCTCTGTTGTCCCCTTTTCCTCCTGCCCTCAATATTTCCCAGCTTCAGGGTCTTTTCAAATGAGTCAGCTCTTTGCATCAGGTGGCAAAAGTATTGGAGTTTCTCCTTCAACATCAGTCCTTCCAATGAACACCCAGGACTGATCTCCTTTAGGATGGACTGGCTGCATCTCCTTGCAGTCCAAGGGACTCTCAAGAGTCTTTTCCAACACCATAGTTCAAAAGCATCAATTCTTCGGAGCTCAGCTTTCTTTATAGTCCAACTCTCACATCCATACATGACCACTGGAAAAACCATAGCCTTGACTTGATGGACCTTTGTTGACAAAGTAATGTCTCTGCTTTTTAATATGCTGTCTAGGTTGGTGCAATCACCATCTGCAGTGATTTTGGAGCCCCCCCAAAATAAAGTCTGACACTGTTTCCACTGTTTCCCCATCTATTTCCCATGAAGTGATGGGACCAGATGCCATGATCTTAGTTTTCTGAACACTGAGCTTTAAGCCAACTTTTTCACTCTCCTCTTTCACTTTCATCAAGAGGCTTTTTAGTTCCTCTTCACTTTCTGCCATAAGGATGGTGTCATCTGCATATCTGGGTTATTGATATTTCTCCTGGCAATCTTGGTTCCAACTGTGCTTCTTCCAGTCCAGCGTTTCTCATGATGTACTCTGCATATAAGTTAAATAAGCAGGGTGACAATATACAGCCTTGACATACTCCTTTTCCTATTTGGAACCAGTCTGTTGTTCCATGTCCAGTTCTAACTGTTGCTTCCTGACCTGCATACAGGTTTCTCAAGAGAAACTGCAATTGAGAGAAGCCAGATATCCTGTCATGGACAGAAGGGTCTTATCTTGGTTTGGTTGCCTAGATGTTCATGTTAAAGGATGGGTGTATGGGGGTTAGGGTGAGGGGGACGGTGTGTTTATTAGCTGTGCATTGAGTCAAAGGCCATGGTGGGCTGCTCGATGCATCAGATGGAGTCTGGAGGCACAGGGAATCCAGAACACTGGTCCCAATGGCTGCATGTGCATGGTTCATCTGAAGAATCAGTCAGTTCTACAGACCACATTCTAAGAGGGGAAACTGATTAGTGGGGCTTGTCCTAAGGAAGATAAGCAAGTAGGAACCAGGTCACATGGAAACCATTGGCAGAATGGGAAGGTTTACTCTGAAAAGTGGAGACAGGGGAAGTCTATAAGAGTTGGGTTCCTTGCGTGTGAAGAAAGTTCTTGTCTCACTCTGCTGGCCCCTTTGGGTGTGACAGAGACCAGTGGGTAAACTCTCTGAGAGAGAGGTGATTGCCTTCCATGGAAGAGAGTGCATTTAATGATTGATGCCTCCCCTTATTCCTAAAAAGATTTAAAATAACTGAAACAAACAGATGGAGCCCCAGTTCAGCAAGGTGTCTTGTGAGGCTGTGGGCTCTGCGTCCCTGGAGACATCTGAGTGTTTGCTGCCTGTGCTCCCAAGCAGAGGCCTTGGTTGAGCGAGAACCTCCAGTCCTGGACCTGGAAGTGCAGACAGAGCTCCTGAGAGCAGCGGGGTGTTCCCATGAGGTGCAGAGGGCCCACCTGCTCCCTACTCCTCAGCATCACAAATGCTGGGCACTCTCAGGGCCATGTGCATGCTTGTGAGGTTATGCATTTGGCTTGGAACCTTCTTACCTCCTGAAAAATACACCTGCTATTTGTAAATTTCACTTTTTTGTACCCCTTCTCCAGGTTCTGGTAACCTCAGGCTCCTGACCCCATCATCAGGGTTAAAGAGACTCCTAGACCAGCCTTTTATCTAATGCCCACATACAAAGGAAAATCCAAGCCAAGAGTGGCCAGCACACAGCTGGCATGGGTGGAGGAGGGCTGAGGCAGGTAGAAGGAAGCGTCTCCAGGGCTGAGGAGGAGCCCCCGGGCGGGGGTTGCCGTGTGTGCCCACCTTGGCCTGGCTCTTGTTTTCGCCGGCCCTGCCTACGCCCCAGGATGAGCCAGCCCTGGGGACGGGCTGCTGCTGGGCGGGGTGGGAGGTGCTTTCAGTGTTTTCCAATTGCAGTTGCCTTTGGGGATGGGAAAGAGTGAGTCAGACACAGTTATTTGAACCTAGGACCCCCGGCCCGCACTCTGAGGAGACAGGAAGGCGCATGGGTTCGTCACTGAGTTGCTGTGGGCCATGTCGGGGTTGGGGCCTGCTCACGTGTTTTGCCATCACCAGCCTTTCCATGGGTGGGACAGGATGCTTGGGAGCAAGGGCTTCCATGGCATTGCCCAGGGCCAGCCAAGCACCCCAGCCTGGAATGCTCTTCAAGGCCTCTGAAGACCACAGCTCCCCACAGCTCTGGACAAGAGATGAGAGGTGGGGGGTGGGGAAAGGCCAGCCAAGAAGGGCGCACAGAGCTCCTCGTGGTCAGATTGAGGCCAGTTGGCTGGTCAAGAACAAGTGGACAGGGGACTGCTGCTGCTCCCTCTGGGCACACGGAAGCTGGATCCTCAGGTTGGCCTTCCACACGGGAGATCAAGAACCTGAAAGTGTATTCACATTGCTTCAAGTAGCTCTTCCACTCTGAGAACTGACTGTAAATAATTAATTCCAGATTTGAAAAAAAAAAAAAAAACTACCAGATGGCCACTGCACTATTATTTATCACAGTCAATGCTTAAAATGGACTAATTAACCAATAATGTGACTAAATTAACCTACTTTATGTTCTCAGTCACTACTTGTGGTATTTAGGAAAATTTTGTAATTACATGGGAATATGTTTGTGTCTTTCAGTAAAAAACATAAAATCACCATACGAATGTATATAATTGTATAGCCCCAGCTGTGTGAAAAAGCAAAAACAGACACAGGAAAAGTCAAAGATGGAAGATACCAAAATGGTAGTTTAGCAGTTCAGTTCAGTTGCTCAGTCGTGTCCGATTCTTTGTGACCCCATGAATCACAGCACGCCAGGCCTCCCTGTCCATCACCAACTCCCAGAGTTCACTCAGACTTACATCCATTGAGTCAGTGATGCCATCCAGCCATCTCATCCTCCATCATCCCCTTTTCCTCCTGCCTCCAATCCCTCCCAGCATCAGAGTCTTTTCCAATGAGTCAACTCTTCGCATGAGGTGGCCAAAGTACTGGAGTTTCAGCTTCAGCATCATTCCTTCCAAAGAAATCCCAGGGCTGATCTCCTTCAGAATGGACTGGTTGGATCTCCTTGCAGTCCAAGGGACTCTCAAGAGTCTTCTCCAACACCACAGTTCAAAAGCATCATATGTAATAGGAATGAGGATTATATTTCTTCTTTCTTTAATATCTTCCAAACTGCCTCTGATGAGTGGATATGTTTGATCATTATTTTGATGTTTTTCAAAGTAACTTCAGGCTTAAAGCAAGTCAGTAGCCCTTCCACACCTCCACAATGGTCCCATGTATGGTAACAGAGAATAAGTTTCTTTATGCAAGAGGTTTCTGTATTGATGGAATTCAAAGAAATCTGAAGGCTCATGTCATAGAAAGTTGCCTGAGGATGAAGGTGCGAGTTCCACCAAGCAGTCACTGGCTGGTCAGGGCTTTCATCTTGCCCTCCCCCACAGATCTCCACAAGCCCCAGGAAACCTGACCATTTTTCAGGGGAGATTCTCGGTCCCCCACGAGGCTGCAGGGGAGTAGATGTCTACCTTCCCAGTGTCCCCGACGCAGCCCAGGGATGGTCAGATCCAGGTATGGACTGACTATGTGTTCTTAGTCTCCTGACACAATTCTGTCTCCTTTTCCCATGCTGATGGTCACAAAGTGAACTATCTCCTCACCCTCCCCATGAGTCTGGCCCCAGGACAGAGGGATACGATTGTCACACGTGTCCCATTTACCGGCCTCAGAGGCTCTGACACTCACTGTGCCAGAGGAGTGATGTGATGACTCACGCGGCAGGAACTGGCACATGCCTTTATGTTTCTCCATCACCACTGCTGTTTTCCTGTTATCCCCACCAAATCAGGATGTTTTTGCCCTTCAGTTGGGTGTGCTTCCGGACCCCACAGACTTGCGCAAAAATAGTATTATGGTCTTAACAAGAGCATCTGTCCCTGAAGGGATTAAGGACTATCAACAAAGTGATTAACTACAAAAATCTCCCATTGGATCAACATGAAGTCTCTTGTTTCTGCCCCTGAGCAAGGGGGTGGAACGGCTGGCAGAGACCCCACCTGGGTGAAACGTCACTAGACTGCTGTGGACACTCATCTGGATCACAGACATGACTGAGAGCTAGAACATGTCTCTCTGTGATTGTGTTGAGAGTCCCCAGTAATGCATTCCTTAGAGAAGGAAGATAACGTAGAATGGGCTCAGGAGCTCATGGGCAGGACCCTGCTGCCTGTCCCCTGAGTTCCCAGGGGACACGAGCCTAGCACGAGCCCCGGCAGGAACTGGAGGAATGTGGCTGAAAGGGCCATGATGCTTCCTTGCTCTAAAACACCTGCAGCCCTGGAGCTCCCAGCAACCCCAGGCTCCCAGGAGCCTGTCTCTGCCTACCCACCTTACATCTGGCTCTATCCCCCTTCACCTGGCTCAACCCAGCCCTTCTGTGAACTAATGGAAACACTCATCTCAGGAGAGGAAAGCTGTAGCCAGGAAAGCCCAGCCCCCCTGCTCTGTGTCTGGGCCTGAGGGAGTGGGGTGGGGCAGTCCCCAGGGTGGGCCAATTGGGGTGGCCAATGGCTTCTATTCTTGGGGCCCAGTCAGGAGCACGGACACCCCCCAGCCACCCACACACCTAGTCAGACACATATCTGCCAGGCTGCACCATAAAACCCTAACTAGGCGCATAAAAGCTGCCTGCCAGCCCTCCGGTGCCTCTGCTGGCTCCACAGAGCCTCCCAAACCAGCCAAGACAGACGGAAAGGGTCTGGACACAGTGGCATCAGGGTACACAGGGTCCCCAGATGCCTGACACCTCGGCACAGATTGTAGCCACAGCAAGGCTGTGGTGGCCAGTTTGGAGAATCACCTGGCTGCCCCCTCTCTCGGGAGTAGAAGAGACTTGGCATCACCAAAGTGGTTTAAAGAATGAAGTTTAAGCCTTGGGATCCACCAGGCAAGGTAAATATTACACGAGATGCAGACACTATGCTTGGAAAGTTAAAGGTCGTCCAAGGTCATACAGTCAGAGGCCAGGCTAGTCTTCTACCCTCTGCTGTCTGCTGGGGATAGCCACTCTCCGTTACTGTTCTCCTCCACGGACCAGGCTTTAGAGGGCCACTTTTGGGTTGGCAGGAAGTTAGACCCTGTCCTCAGGGAGAGCAGAGAGCCGCTGTTTCCAGAATCCCAGATCCAGGGCGGGTTATGGCTCCAGGAGATGTGTGCTTATCAACCCTAGACCTGATCCTGCTTCGTGACTCTCTTAATTGTCTCACCTGGAGGGAGGCCCCAGGCCCCAGGCATCTGCCCATGAACAGTCTCTGAGTTTCTTAAACTGCCTTGAAAAGCCACATCTCTTATTCAGTGGACACCACATGCTTCTCCTTCTCTCCTAAAGACTCACCTCTGTCGTGCTGGTGGCTGACTGTGCAGAGTCTACAAGGGCCAGGGGTTACCTTCCACTCTACTTGCAGTTTTTGGAAAGACCATGCCTCTTCCTCTCCCTCTTACTCTGTATACTCCCTTGGCTGGAACATCCCTCTTTTCTCTCTCCTTATGCTAGTTCACCACCTCCTCCAGGAAGCCTTCCTGGACCTCTCCACCCAGGCTCAACTAGGTCTCCCAGTGACATCTCTACCATGGCTTTCACTCCACACCTACCTCTCTAACCGTATCTTGTGACCCACCCCACCTTACTCTCAGGTCTTGGAAGCCTTGAACCCACCTGCTTTTTCTGCATTCCCGGGACTACCTGCCCCAGCACTCAGCTCATCATAGATCCTCAAGAAACATTGTTAAATGGATTCTGAACAGGAAAAAAATTTCCATATCCTACGGATGCAGTGAGAGTCCAGAAACAAGACTCCAAAGAGCCTTGTAAGTAGACTGGGATGAGGGCCAGCACCTCCCTGAGCTGCTCTTGAGGGGCGTCCTGGTACCTGCTCCAGTCTCCTCTCATTTGCATGTGGGGCCAGGCCCCGTGCTGGTGGCTGACTGCCCTGGATAGTGGCAGTGGGGGCTGTTCAGTGGCCCATCAGTGTTCCAGAATGAGGCTGGGGTGCAGGGATGCAAAGAAGACCACCAAGGGAGGATGTGCGGCGTAAGGCTTGCCCCTTCCACACCACAGCCCTGCCAGTAGGCTCCTGGAATATTACAGCATTTCACTTTTCCTTATAATCCCTCTGCTCCACCACGAAGGGTGCACAAAAACTGACTGATGAGTTCAGAGGAGGGAAGGTGTCTTGGGAGGTGAGTGTATTCCTAGCTTTTATGCCCAAGCAAATTAGAAGCCAGCAATCAGAGCCCAACTACCTTACCTCACATGGCAGGTCAAAGAAATTGGACCCAAATGGCAAATGTAACAATGTATAATAATAAAACGGAATAAATAAACAGCATAGGACAAACTACAATTGCATATTTAATCTGTAGAAGAGGCTGTAACAAGGCTTAGAAGTATAAATGATATAAGAAGAACCAGACTCAATTTTATAAAACATGTAAAACTTGATACATTAAAAAAATTAAGTTTAGTAATAAGCTTATTGGATGGAAGTTTAAGATAGGCACATAAGTCCTATATATATTCATACTCATTGATCAAATAATTTCATTTCTGAAAATCCGTTTTTGGTATTATTTGCAAAAGTCAATAATTTTAAATGTGGAAAAATATTTATTGCACAAAGATGTATCTTTTGGTATTGTTTATCATAGGAAAAATGAGAGTAATCAATAAGAGAATATTGGTTAATTGAACCATGGTAAAGCTACTCAATGAAATATGCAATTAAAATACGCTTTTGTAAAAATTTTTTGCATTATAAAGAAATGTTTATGCTCCAAAGTTTAGTGACAAGTGAAAAATTGAAGGCTGTGAATCCAGAATGATGTCAGCCATGTGAAAACAAAAGACAGTCACAGAGTTAGAATGGGAGAGAACTGAATAATCTATTGACACTGAGTTTGGATGGTACAAAAATAGAGAATTCTTTTCATCTCCGCTTTTCATATTTTCCATATATTCTTTAACGAGGTTGAAGTATATTTATAATAAGAAAGCAAATATCCTTCTGAAGCAAAGCTAAAATGCTTCTGCTTTATGCTCTGACACTGTGCTGACTTGGGTGTGAGGGCCTAACACACTGGCCGTGGGCTCAGGGTCCCTGGTCAGAGACAGCACCCCCGGCAGCAGGGCTGAACTCTGCAGTATTCACTGTGCCCAGAGATGGGCAAACGGAAGCAGTAAGCCACACAAAGGAGCACATACTGAGAAGCACCGCATCTTACGACTTTACCTGAAGCAGGCAAATTTAAGACATACTAGAATTCTGGATTGGGTAAAAAAAAAAAATGCTCATAAAGAAAAAAAGCAGGAAAAACTCAATAGATTACCAACTGTCTCATACAGGGCAAAATTATCCCAGGTGAAATGTTAACCTGATTAACCTAAATCTGAGACAAGAGCACCACTGCACACTGGCTCTAGAAGAATGGACTATAGTCTAGCTTGCTTTCAGGGGACTTGGCTTTAAGTCCCTTCATCAGCTCAGCCTTGGTCGTAGGAGAATACGTACAGGCCAAGGACCTCGCACCCTGGTGTCATGTGACGCTCCTGTGCCCCTCAGCGGGCACCACGAACACAGGATGGAAGGACCATGCCCGAGTCCTCAGGAAGCAGGTGGGGATGCGGCAGTCCTCATGG
Source organism: Bison bison bison (assembly GCF_000754665.1). NCBI lineage: Eukaryota > Metazoa > Chordata > Mammalia > Artiodactyla > Bovidae > Bison > Bison bison. The sequence goes on along the minus strand of NW_011494913.1, from coordinate 4,645,809 downwards.
CCTCTTGGCATACTCTCCAGGCCCAGCCTCCCACTCTTCTGAACCCCTCCCCATGTAGCCTGTCCCTGCTGGCAAGCCTCCCCAGGGCTCCCAGGGCCACAGAAGACATACACCTGCAGCCTAGCAGTCCAGCTGCCTTCTCAGTCCAGCCCTCCTCGTCCTGTTTCATTTCATATTCCTCACAGCAAGTCCACCAAACCATTACATTTTCCCGAAAATAGCTAAACTTTGGGAAAGAGCCTAAATGGTATCATGAACAGGAGCCCCCAGGAGGTAGTGCCTGGCTTGCAGAGGAGGAGGAGGTTGCACAGAGCTTGGAAAGCCAGGAGGGGTGCCCAATGCCACAGCAGAAGGGAGGCGAGAGCAGAGGACCCTCTGCGGGCTGGCAGTTTTCATTGGCACTTTTGTCCTTCGTCAGGCAGGCCTGAATGAGTATCAGCACACACGGTGGAGCTGGGACTTGGGTGTGATGGACAGCAGGGCATGTCCCAGGCTTGCAACAGGGCCTGAGTCCTCCTACGATGGAACAGTAGGGAAAGCTGAGGCTGAGCCCAGCGTAGAGAGGACACCTGGAGTGGGGTATCATCCTGGGGTCTGAGCACAGCAGGAGAAGGAGTGTTCTCCATGCAGCAGCTTAGGGAATTCCAAAGCTGGAAATGAAGGTGTATGAGGACATCATCCCCTGTGAGAGGGCCCCACTGGGAGAGGAGGAAAGCAAAAGTGATGTTTCCTACAGCATTTGCTGCAGTATTCATTTGCCCAGGTCTGAGAGTTTCCTGGGATGCAGGACTTTCAGCACTAAAACCAGGAAGGTCCTGGGTCAGCAGACAACACTGTCACCCTCACCTTAGAGTGAGTCAAGAATAGGGCTCACCTCAGTCGTTTTACTTTTCACAAGCAACCCGTGAGGTCTGTTCACTATTATCTGCATTTTACAAAACAGAAAGTAGAGCTTGCCAAAGTCTCACACCAGCTCAAGGATGAAGCCTTGGGCCAGACCTTGATCCACAGATCCCATTGTGATCTCTTTTCACAGGATCATGGTGCTTTCCAGCAGACCAGACATTTAAATAGTGCATACTGAAGTTTAAGCTAAAGCCAGAGGTGAATGGAAACCAGAGAAGGGAAGAGCCTTCAGTCAGACCATTCAGGCAGGTCCAAAAGGAAATTGGAGACAGGTGGGCTGATCCCAGAGGTGAGCTGGGCATGGGGACTTCGGGCAGCCAGGGAAGGAGGTAGAGGGTAGGGTCTCCTCCATGGTCTCTAAGGTGCAAAGCGACTCAGTCACTAGTCTGAATCTGTAGCTTGTCTGAGCTGGGATAGATGCCTGAGTTCATGACAGGTTGAGCTGGGTTCACAGGTAGGGAATGAGGGGCTCAACCATCAGCGTCAAAAGTAGGAGGTCAGGGCATAGTTTTGGCCATAATGGGATCTGACCAGACAGAAGCCTGTCAACAGCCTCTAGAGTCTGACCTATTCATGGCAGGAGATGGAATGGAGAAGGGCTGTGGGGAAGGGGGACACATTAATAAGAAACCAGGTAGGTCCCAGGAGGCCAATATTCTGAGTCTCTCTGGGTGTAAAAATACCAGTTAGGAGACACATGCCAAAGCCTGGAGTGCATTTACAAGGATGGGAATGGATCCGGCACCAACTAAACTCTGAGTGGGTAACAATAGTGAGACATGAGAACATTTTTTTTTTTTAAATCATGCTGTAGTAATAATCAAGACTGATTTCACAAAAGCTGAGCTTTATGACCGGGATCCATTAATGACCTAGTCCCATAAATGTCTCCTCTAACAAGAAGTTAGTGATGCTCTGAGTACCCCATACCAATGTTAACTTGGATCTTGTGTCCATCCATCCCTGAAGTTCTGGATGCTCCCCTTCTCCCAGGTATAGTTGTTCTCTGACTGAATGCCGTGGGTCCTCTGGGGAAGGATGGGGAATCGCCACTGTTTGCTGTGCTTTTGCAGTCTCCATCCTCTTGGGGACCCAGCCTCTCTAGTCAATGTGTCCTGGGCCTAAAAACTGTCTCAGGACCAGAAATTGGGCAAGACTGTGATTTTTATTGGGGTGGCTGCCCCAAGCCTCGCTCATCTACCCTTGATCTCATTTTGATGTTCAAATTAAGCAGTACTCCCATTGGGCTGCCCATCTAGGGATTCTGGGTTCCTCTAGGGATTCTGGGTTCTACTGAGCATCTCCATAGCTTCATGTGAGTCAGGCATCCTGGCTGCACTCCAATTATGCCTTCTTCTGATAACTGTTTTACCCCGAACAGGCAACTACTCCATTATCTGGGGATCCTTTTATCCCATTTCTACCAAGGATCCCAATTCAGTAGTACCATCTCCTATCCCAAGCCCCAGTCCACAGGGAACGGCCATCAGTGAGCTCTTTATGGTGTTGATGCCCTACTCACCACCAAATTCCTTGTCACCTGTAAATGAAGAGTCCTCTGAACCCTTCCATGGAATATACAGGCTTGTAGTTCTCTGGTCCACAGGGAGTCCTGGAGCCAGATGGTCCTTGTAGATGGCCCTGCCTTGGGGACAAGGGATCCTTCAGGGCATTCAACACAGCACTCAGACTGTCCCGGGGAGAGGGACAGCTTTGGGTGAGGTAATGCTTAGGATAGGAGGATGTTGGGGGGGATTCAGCTGTGAGCAATCAGCAGATTACTGTCCTGGCTGCCGGGGATGACGAGGGCTTGAGTCCTGGAAGGGGTACTGGTAATGCACCATAGCCTGTGTGTAGGGAAGCACTGCAAGGGGAGGCTGGGATGTGTCCTGAGAGCATGTGGAGACTTCTAATTCTGGGGCACAAGAGGACTGGCAGGAAGAGAGAGACTAGAGAAAGGCTCTACCAAGACGGATGAAATGGCTGAGCCAGAGGATGAGAGCTTGGATGCCAGCACAAGAACTTCAGGCTTGGTCCCTCCCTCAAAGGTTTTGAGGAAGACTATTTGGGATTGTAAAGAGATGGTGCAGCCCCTAAGGGGTACACATTTCTAAAGTGTCCCTATGGCTGCCTCCCCCACAGACTTGTAACTGGCTTGCTCTGGCCAACTCACACACACCACCCCCCCTTCCCTCAAGTCGGCTCCCTTCAAATTGTCACTCCCCACAGTGCAGCATTCATGCATCGGCTCTAAATAGTCCCACTGTTCAGCTTTAACGAGAAGTAATACCAATTCCCATGTTTGCTCAGAGAGCACCATATTTCATCAAACCAGAGCCCATGCCGGCTCAGATTACTGGCCGAGACAATGTTCTGTAATCCTGGTTTATTCACATGTCACGGGTATTTTAGCAAAACAGAAATGAATGGCCTGAGCCACCCTAGGAAGTAACGGGAGAGTTGGGTTCCCGCCCAGGGAAAGTCATGCTTTCTCCTGCCACGGTTCTCCGAGGAGCTGACTTTGATTCTCTGAGTTTTTCCCAACTTTCAGAAAGAGAAAATGGGCTGAGGAGGAGTCACAAAGTGGGTAGTTATTTCCCTATAAAATGTTAACTCCATGGATGGATTTTGCCAGAGCAAAAATAAAATCTGTCATTGATTATAAAGTCTTTTGTGCTTGTTATTTCACAGATTTATTACACTCGGGCCTGGCGGCCTGGGGGAGGCCCTGGGATTCTTGTCTCTAGCGTCCCAGCAAACCCTTCAGCCGCCTTTTCGCAGCTCATGCCCCAAATGGGAAGAGGGATTTGCTCGCATTTCTTTTGTCCTAAGGGCCAAGAGCTTAGCAAATCTAGATGAAGAGGCATGAATCATTCACCCTATCCTTGGATGGAGACCCACAGATACTGATGATAAAGGCACGTTAGTTGAAGTCTATGACTTCTTAAATAAGGAAACATTCTTTCTTTTTCTTTATCTTTTCAGCTCTTGGCACTGTGCACTAAGAAATACATTTCCTCTGCAGAACAAGGAATGAGCAGGCTGAACTTCTCATCAGATCTCCCAAAATCTGGAGCCATTTTAAACAGGCTACAACCTCTTTGAAACACATGATAAACAAAAAGAGTAGTTAATAAGGATCAATGCTATTCAGTACCACCTCATGTTAAAACCTTAACGATGATAATCCTCATAGCCTACTTTTGTCCCCATTTTAGAGTTGAAGAAACCAAGACCCAGAGAAGACAAGTAACTTGCTTAAGGCCATACAACAAGAAAGGATTAAAAATAGGGCTACGAATCTTATCTCAATAGACTCTAAAAGCTCATGGAGATGCTCTCATTTCCAAGAGTGAGTTGACATGGACTCAGGCATATAGACTGAAGCATAGCGTGTTGGGGCCTTCTCGTTTAAACAGGAGGCACCCAGGGGTTCCAAAGAGATGATGGGGCTGTCCCTAGGTGACAGAGATAATTAGAGCCACAAACTGATTCTCCCACAAGGTAACTGGACAACATCATGAAACAACTTCTCAGGCACATTTCCTTCGGGTTTACTTGGGGTGAGGTTCCACATGAAACCAAACGAGCCTACTTCCCCAACTGTCCAGAGTTTGATTTCTCCTTTATCAAGTGTAGAGCTTTAT
>NW_011494913.1:4637063-4641156 GCF_000754665.1 Bison bison bison | reverse complement strand
GGAGCCTCAGGGTTATCTGAGCCCAAGAAAAGTCTGCTATCCCAGAATATGGGGCAGATAGACCTGGGACACACAGGGGCCTCAAACAATCTCTCACCACCCAAGAGAGAACATTTTCTACCCCCAATAGTAAGTTCAAGACTTCAGAGCCCTTGATAAAAATAGTGTCGGATGCTCCCAGGACTGGGACCATTTTGGTAACAAGCTGCAAAAAATCACAGCTCTGGGGACTTATATCTACCCTCCGCCATCTCAACTCTTATTTTGAGCTGCAGCCTGAGCTATTAAAAACCAAACATTCTCATTGGCAAGCTCCACAATTAGCCTCACTTCCACGCTCGGAACACTGTTGTGCTTTAACTGAAGTTGCACAGTGATTGTTTCTTGTCTCAGCGATGCTGTTTGCAGGCGATGCTGGGAGCCAGCGAGGATGTGACCCGGTGGTAATCTGAATTGCTTCACCAAACACATTTTTATCCCATCATCTCGGCTACATGAAAGGGGGCCATAGTGCTCCAGTGTTCAAGACTTTACAGTCCCGCTGTTTGGCAATAAAATGAGGCAAGAAATATTAGCCGTCCCTGGCTGATGCCTTAATTCTTCCCCAACAATGTCAGAGAATCTGTACCCTCCAGGTTTTAGTGCCGTCTAAAGCCTGACCCTCAGGCTGGCTTGAATGGAGCGGGAATGAGTTAAGGAGAGCAAGGAGGCTTTAATGGACACAGACCCCGAATAGCCCAGCTTGTCCCGGCCTCCTGCAGACTCACCCTCCTTTTCACAGGCCTCGATTGTCTATGGCCCCAGCAGAGACAAAACTACCCATGAGCAGAGGTTACCCCCAGCCGGTACAGGTCAGAGGCATTCTGGGGGAGAAGAGGAGAGGGGGGCGGAGGGGAAGTAAGGGGCACACGAAGAAAGAGGGAAGTGAGGATGGGGGTGGGAGAACGGAGTAGTAAAAGTTGGTGTGGATCATTTATGAGGAGAGATTCATCAAGTTCAAGACTGTGACTGGTCACCTCACCTTCAAGCAAATCGCTTTCGAAAACTGTTTCACTGGACGAATGGGAGCTATACTAATGGGAAGTTGAACGTGAAGTGTGTGAATTATCAAAAGAAATAAAATGCTTCTCTATCATTCTTCCAAAATCTATAGGCCTAAGGTTCTGAGGCTTTCAATGGGATGGCCTCTAATTTGACACTACAAGATTTTGAAAAATTACAAATGAGTTGTGCTTTACGCACCAAATGGAAGCTTTCTCCAGCAATTGTTCAATTATTGAATTGTGAACCCTCCAAGAAAAGTAACTATTTTGGCTCACACAACCCAGAGTTATCAAGGAATGGGAAAAGCATGTTTGCAAGTTTGCAGATAGTCCTTTAAAATGTAGTATGGTTAGCATCCTGGACCTTGCTGGAAGAATATGAGTTTGAAGAGGTCCTTTCCTTCCCTCAGAAGGGTTCCTAAACCTTCTGTGACTCCTAGCTCGGTCCAAAGAAGCCTATAGACCCTTTCTCAAAAGACTGTTCTTACTATGCAGGGTTACAGAGGAAGCCAATGACATTCAAATAGAGCTATCAAAATGTTTTTTAAAACAACTTTGCGACATAGTATACACGTCTTTTAATGAATTCATTAAGTAAATAGCAGCAGAATTAATTACTTTAATTTCAGAATAGTGATGAGCAAGAGTGATAATTTTGAGAAATCTGAAAACATGATAAGAAAATGTGATATGAAAATATCTGTGGTTGGTGGCCATTGGTGACAAAGTCACAGGGAGGGTTAATACCATTTTGGTTGTGTTTACCTGAGTTTTTTACATTACAGAATGTAAGTTTCACGGAGAAGGCAATGGCACCCCACTCCAGTACTCTTGCCTGGAAAATCCCATGGACGGAGGAGCCTGGTAGGCTGCAGTCCATGGGGTCGCGAAGAATCGGACACGACTGAGCAACTTCACTTTCACTTTTCACTTTCATGCTTTGAAGAAAGAAATGGCAACCCACTCCAGTGTTCTTGCCTGGTGAATCCCAGGGATGGGGGAGCTTGCTGTCTATGGGGTCGCACAGAGTCGGACACGACTGAAGCGACTTAGCAGTAGCAGCAGCAGCAAGCTTCAAGCTTCTCTGGTGGCTCAGTTGGTGAAGAATCTGCCTGAAATGCAGGAGACCCAGGTTTGATCCCTGGGTCAGGAAGGTCCCCTGGAGAAGGGCATGGCAACCCACTCCAGTATTCTTGCCTGGAGAATTCCACCAACAGAGGAGCCTGGTGGACTACTGTCACGGGGTTGCAAAGAGTCAGACATGACTGAGGGTCTAACACATACACAAGTTTCAGGTATAGGTTAGTGAAAATACAGACGGAAGCTTTTCCCATCCAAGTTCACAGATGCCCTAAAATTTTATCTCTGGACAAGAAATCCAGCTAAAAGCAAGATGAAGTTCAGGACCTCCTGCCCTAGGGCTAAACTGAGAGGCAGTGGTCCAGGATTCACTGTACCTTCACTGTGGAACTTTCTTGGGAAAGTCACTTGACTTTTCTTCTTTTTTCCTTCTCCTGTCCTGAAGCTCTGGAAACGTTTTGTAAAACAATTTAAAACCATGTCCTTTTTTCAGGACAAGCCTGATGTCCAAAGATTAATAAGCACCTTTGATGTGTTTCTTCAACAGGAATTATTGTTGCCAAAAAAGGGTCAGTTAATCGACTAATTATGAATGTTAATCAGGATCTTGTTTCAGTTACCCTAGGTTGGTTGAGCTTTAGCGTCAAGGTTTTTCTTTTCAAAGGATGCCCAGGGAGGGTTTGTGCTCCCCTCACTTTTGCATTTTGGACGCACACTGGCTCAGAGACAACCGGGCGCACACACATCCCCCTTCGCCCTCCCCAGCCCGCCTCGGTTGCTCATGGGGGAGCTGTCATCTTGCAACCACAATCATCGCATGCCATTGCAGGGGCAACCCGGCAGGAGGGCCCCCCTCTAAATGCCTCCCAGCCCTCGCGCAGTCCAGGCCAGGCCAAGGCGCCGACACACAGGAGCCGGGCTGGGTCCCCGGGTCTCCGGCTCTCCGCAGGGGAGCGACGAGCGCGCCTGCCTACGCCCACGCCCCCTACATTTTGGGCGCACACTCGGGCGCACACCCCTGCGCGCGCGCGCCGCCACACTCGGGCGTACGCACACCGCTGTCGGGCCAGGGGATTGCCGTGTGGGCGGCGGCCCGGCGTGGTCCGGGGGCGCTCAGCCGGGTCTCCCTCTAGGGCTCCGCCGGCCGCCCCGCCCCGCCCCGCCCCTCGAACCCGCCGAGCCGAGCGCGCCTGGGGCTGCAAAGTTTTGCCTTCAGTCCGCCAAGGCAGCGCGCAGGCTTGGGCTCGGCTCGGCTCTGCGTGGCTCCGGATTGCCGTGACCGTGCCTTACCGTGCGCCCGGCTGTGCGCCCCGCTCTGCCCCGCGCCCCGCGCGGATCTCGGCATCCCGAGCCCCCGCCTGCGTGTGCAGTCTGCGTGCCCTCCTGCCGCAGGGTCTGTTCTCAGCCTCCTGTGCGTCCTCGATCTCCTTTCTCCTCCTCCCCGGCGGCTCCGGCCCCTTCGCCTCCGCCACCCATCATGGCTCGAGGCCCCGCTCGGACCAGCCTGGGACCCGGGTCCCAACAGCTGCCGCTGCTGTCGCTACTGCTGCTGCTGCTGCTCCGGGACGCGGACGGCAGCCACACGGCCGCCGCTCGGCCTGCCCCGCCCGCGGCCGCCGACGGCCTTGCAGGGGACAAGAACCCCCAGCGGTCTCCTGGAGACGTGGCCGCTGCACAGAGCCCAGGCGCGCAGGACATGGTCGCTGTCCACATGCTCCGGCTTTATGAGAAATACAGCCGAAGGGGCGCGAGGCCGGGAGGGGGCAACACGGTCCGCAGTTTCCGTGCCCGGCTGGGTAAGTAGAGGGGACCCCCGCCCCCCTGCTCCTCATCCTCCGGCCCTCCTCGCTTGTCCATCCTCTCACATCCCTGCACCTTTCTTTTCCTCTTCCTTCTACTCATTGACTAGTTCATTCATTCTTTCACCAACTATTCCGCCTTCCCCTCCTCGCCCCTCCGCGCCCGCAGCA
>NW_011494913.1:4636825-4636963 GCF_000754665.1 Bison bison bison | reverse complement strand
AAGATGGCACTGGGCTGGCAGAGCTCAGGGTCTCTGTGTGTGGGTAGAGCGTGAGGGTGGGGGTTAGGGGATCCATGTAGCAGGGTTTAGTTGTGTGGACTCTTGACAGATGAGGCAGGCGCGGGGGAGTGCCCACCA
>NW_011494913.1:4627489-4636725 GCF_000754665.1 Bison bison bison | reverse complement strand
AGGTGGGTATAATGCAGCCCTGACGGAAGAGCAGGCACTGGGCCCAGGCACATACAGTTGGGGCATTTAGTGGGTATGGGGTTGGGGAAGCAGGGTGGACTGAGAATGGGCTTGAGTGCCCAGCCTTGGGTACATGGGACTGAAGTCTGCTGAGCACTAGGATGAAGTTTCAACCATGGTGGCTTGAGGAAAGTTCTAGAAGCTTGGGCAGTGGGGGTTCCCCTTTTCTTTCCTGCCCTTGCCCCTCTTGGGTTGATCCTTTCCCCTCTCCCCACACCCTGGATGAAACTGGACAGAGATCATTTGCAGACCCCTACCCGCCCTACTTCCAAGAACCCTTCAGAATCCAGCTTCCGCTGACTGCCCGCCCAGCCTGGGCTACCTCTGCAGGCCCTGAGTGAGCAGAGGGGAGAGGTGCAGCCTGGTGGCAGCGGCTGAGGGAAGACCCTCGTTGTCATGGAGATTACTCATGGTCTCAGAATGCCATTGCAGAAAATGTGGGTAGGGGTTCCCTGCAGCCCTTGTGAAGGAGGAGGCCATTCATCAGGAGAAAGATCATTGATCTGTAAGGCCCCCTTTTGAGGTAGAGGGGAACAAGCCCAACACTGGGTAGCCAGACAGCCTAGGGTCAGATCTGCCATCTCCCTGTTGATCACTGGCTGTGTGACTTGGGGTAACACAGCCATGACCACAGAGCCAAATTCCAGAACCTTGGTCTCCCATAAATGTATACTGGGAACTCCTGCCACAGAAAGGCCCTTCCCCCACCCCATTCCCATCCCCTACTGGACAGACTCACTAGGTCAGTGTTCCTGGGTTCCAAGCCACCCAGATCTAACTCCATCCCCCCTGGTGCCTTTAGTTACATCTCAGGGCACATTTCTGGAGTATTATTATTATTAAGCCACTCAAGATTCATCTAGCATGACTGTAACCTTGGGCAAATGGCTGAAATGAAGCTCTGTGGACTTGAGTGTACTCATCTCCAAAACTGGCAGGTCATGGCAGTATCTTCCCTGTGGAGTTGCAGGAAAGATGATGACGTGAAATGATATGTGTAAGCCGTGAGCCCAGCACTGTCTGGGTTAGGTGTTGGTACATTGTATCTCCCCATATATAAAACATTTGTGTTCACAGCAGTGTAGACTTGACCTTGCATCCATTAATTCAGTCCCCAAAGCCTTGCAGCTGAGGAAAGCAAGGCTGGCAAGGTTACTGCTGCAATAAGGGGTGAATATGACTGCTGAGCCCACCTGGCTCCTACAGGCCCAGGCGTGAAGGTGCACAATCTGTTTTTCTCTTCTCATAGACTGGGGGTACAAGTAACAGTGAAGCGACAGTTAGCCTTGCTTCTGTTCTGAGAAGAACGTGGTGGCAGTACTTCAGATCCAGCCCTCTGATTTTACAGATAGAGAAACCCAGGCCAGGGCAGGCAAAACTCTTCACAGCAGCAATGACTGGCACTGTCTGTTTGTCAGGATCAGGCTGTTTTCTCTGCTGGCCCCTCTGCAAACTTCCATCAAAACTGAGCCCAGGATTTGGGAGACGGAGGGTGGAACAGACAGTTACTCTGTTAGGCAGATGAGAGTTATTCTGGGCCAGTCTCGGATTTTCTGATAAACCCAGCGCTCTTGTTTAAACCATCTGGCAGCCATGGGTAGAAGTCCCAGCTCCGCCAGCTACTGGCTGTGTGCCGCAGCACGCATTACTGTACCTCTCTGAGCACTGATTTCTTTGCACATAGAGGCAAGGTGAAGATTCAGTGGGACGAACTAAATTCTGTGTCTGACTCAGGAAGCTTGGTTTCTCGTCCCCTCCCTTGATTGCCTTAAGTTGGTTCGTACCCAGCTACAGCCCTCAGAGGTGCCTGCTTCATGCTCAGTGACCCTGCTGTGAGGAGGTGTGAGCCTGGGCAGGACTCCTTATTTTATGAATGAGGCACAGATGTAAGGGTTTCAGCTCTGGATCATGGCAGTGCCAGCCTGCTCCAGGACGGTGGCCTCTGCTGTCTCAATGGGGTGGTCCCCGCAGCCCATGTTGCAGTGGAATCATGGCCTCTGCCTGCCAACAGGCAGCACAGCTCAGATTCCAAGTGCAGGCTGGGAGCTGGACCAAATCCTGAATCTGTGACCTGGGCCAGGGACTGAACTTGTCCATGACTCAGTTTTGTCACTTCTAAAATGGAGCTAATCATGTTCTCTTCCTTATAGGGCTTTTCAAATGAATTGCAGTAAGTCCCGTGCTTAACACTGCCTGGCACGTGTAAGTTCAGTAATGTATTAGCTCTACTATTAATACTCCAGCCACCTGGCTCCTTCCCTCCCTTCCATTGCTCCCTGAAGTATGTCTTGTTCCCTACAAGTCCACATCAATGGAGAGAGCTTCTGAACCTGACCATAAAGATTAAAGGTTAGACACCTCCAGCCCCACACAATCTGCATTTGAGTCTAGGCCTTTCCACCTTCCCATAGGACAGTGGGCAAATTACTTAACCTCTCTGAGGTTGGTGTCATCTCTAAAATGCGAGTAATGATACATACCCATCTATCAATAATGTGAAAAGTCACATTCAGTTGCCGAAGTCCTTCCTGAGCACCTCATTCAGTGGCAGATGCTGTAAGCCCAAAGGACACGAAGAAACAAAGACTATTGGCCCTTTCCAGAAAAGCTCACAAGCTGGTCGAGAAGGAGGAAGTAAACAGAAGCATATGAGCAGCAGGACAAGTAGAGCAATGGAGTAAGAGCGGGTTGGGACTGGGCTTCAGGAGCCCCAAGGGACAGCACTCACCCGGCAGGGGAAGGGCTGATGGGGAGGGGCTGGGGAAGCCTCCACAGAGCAGGGGGAGCGCCAGACAGATTCTGAAGGGCAGAGGGTGTCAGCCAGGTATGGGAGTGAAGCATACCCCCGCGCACCAGGACCTCTGAGGAGTTTGGGCTCCATGAGGAAATAACAGGAGGAGAGAGTTGGGAGATGGAAGTGGACCAGCGGTCCATCGCGGCCATCAAGAGCTTTGAGTGTGATGATGCCTATAGGAAGCAGGGCGTGTAGAGCGTGTGTGCGGGGGTGGGGGGTGGAGAAGAGAAGAGGAGACGGGAGGGATCATGAGAGTGATGCATACTATGCAAAAATCATGGAAAATCCCAGTAAGGAAAAGAAATTATCCCCAATCACAACCCAGATATAACCAGGGTTAATAATATTTTGTGGAATATTACATATAGTTTTTACCCTAATGGGATTATATTTTCAACATGTATGTAAAACCTGCCATATTTTCATTCTTATTTGAAGTTACTAGGGTGCTTTTTCATTACTGGTCATCCTGAATTGTTTTCTTATGCTTTTTTGGCCATTTGCAAATTTTCCTGTGGAAACCACTTCATCCACTTGGGGTTCTTATCTTTTTCTTAGTGATATGTAGAGCTTGTGAAGGATGTTGACTCTTCATCTGTGACAGAGGATTTCCCTGTGAAGGGTGGGTGTGGGTGTGAGGGTGACTGGTGCTGGGGTCACACAGGCAGTCATCAGGTTGTAGGCAAAGATGGTGGTGGAAAGATGCAGAGTTCAGGGTGGTTGTGGAGAAACAAGATGCAGCAGCTGGGACTGGTTGGATGCAGGAAGGAAAAGAGGCTGTGAAGATCCTCAGGCTCCAGGTGGACAGAGTGGACAGGTGGCAGTGCCTCCTGTCGGGCAGAAGGACAGTGGTCAGGGGTGTGGGGTCCTAAGTGTAACAGAAGCGTGTGAAACCAAATGACCTTGTGTTCCAAGCACCTGCTGTGTGCCAGCTACCTTGTGGAGAGTGTGCAGGAAGCATGCACACATTCTGCCTAGTTGACTGAGGCACAGAGAGGCTGTGTGACTCGCCTAAGGCCCCACAGCTAGTCAGTGATGAAGCAGGGTTTACACCCTGACTCTGGAGCCTGCCTAAAAATAGCCGCTCAGTACGCAGTAGTCCTCTCTGCTTCTCTGCACCCCACTGACTGGCCGCCGCTGCCTGCTTCCAGCTTATTATGTTGGTGCTTGCGTCTTCAGTCTGGTGTTTGCATGCTGGTCTCCCTGATGGCTGTTTCAGGGGCAGTAGGTGAGGGGACAGATCACCAAGTGGATTCTGTTTCTATTGAGCAGAGCAGTCTGAGGGTCCTGGCCAGCAGGGAGCCTGGAGCAACCACTGGGCTAGAGCCCTTTCCCTACCTCTTTCCCCTCCAATCCCGTCCCTAGGAAATCAGGAGGAGGTTGAGTGCCCAGTAGAGTGGACCTGATTACGGTTCTAAGACTTCCAAAGATCCATAGAGAGATCAACGTGTCTAAATCAGGTCCTTTCTTTCCTGGAGAGTCAGAATGCAACATCATCCAAGTAATAACTTGTGTTTGCAAAATATTTTAAGATTTCACAGCACATGACCTTTGTTAATTAGCTGTTAGGCAGATCCAGATTCTATCCAAGGTAACTGGTTGGGGAGGATGGGGAGCATGTGGGCTCAAACAGGCCTGGAAGCATACTCTGACTCTGCCCCTTACCAAGTGGGGGACTTGAGGCAAGTTGTGTAGTTTTGTGCCCTCCCTGAAGCTCCATGCTTTTGTCCACTTGCCATCTCTGCTGCCCTGATTATGAACACAAGGAATCAAGCCTGCATATATGCTTGGAACTTTCAGTTTCCTGACTGGTAAACAATATTATTCCCATTTTAAAGATGAGAAAACTAAGGCTCAAAGGGAAGTAACTGGACAAATGTCCTCCCATGCAGTGCCTCCAGCTGAATTTGCATAATTGGCTGTGTTTTTCCAAAGAAAGAGACTTTCTGGACTTCTTTTAGGATGTTTGCTGAGCCCCAGGGCAGCAGGCCAGGAACCATCTTTGTTCAGTGAAGCATATTGGTCTAGCAAAGACCCCTTCCTACGCTACCATTCAGCATGCATTTCTGAGCAGTGACAATCCCTTAGGCTTTGCACTAGGATCTCGAGATACAGCAGTGTACTCAGCTGCAAAGCCCTGCCCTCTGGAATGTTGTGTTCTAGGGGGAAAGAGAAAAAGTTACAATGAAATATATATCAGCGTGTCCCAAAGTGATGTGAAGACATATGAAGCCCAGGACAAACAGAGTGATGGGGCAGCTCCTCCAGCCAGAGAGACCAGTGGTGCCCTCTGTTAGGGATGCTGCTTGAGCGGAGCCCTGAAGGAGAGAGGCACTGTGATTCCTGCAGGAGAAGTGATAATGGCAGAAGGAGTAGCTGGGACAAAGCCCTGAGATGGGAGCTTCACGTGTGGAAGGAGAGGATGCCAGGGCGACGGGGGCAGAGATGGGGTGCGGAGGGCAGATGGAGCTGGGGACGTAGGCAGGCCAGATCACAGGGCCTTGGTAAGAGGTTGAGTTTTTTTTGAGGGGGCGCTATGGAGGGCTCTGAGCAGGATGGTGACCTGATGCTGTCACCCAGCCCACGGGGGGCCTCCCGTGGACAGTGTCCTGTGAAGCTGTGACGGGCACCGCAGCCACTCCCGGTCATTGCCATCTGTCTCATCCCGGCAGTGAGCTCCTCTGAGCACCTCTGTCCGCCTCTGCCAGGACCCTGATTGCCCAGCACTTAGCCCAAAGTAGAAGTATCCCAAATATTTATCTGGAAAAGAGAGGGAGGCGGGGGAGTGTGCAGGAATGGAAATGGGAATCATAGGAAGGAGGAAGGAAGGCTCTTTTCTAGCTACCATGAGACGGGAGCCACGGGCGCCAGCATGGTTCACAGGAAACAGGGACTTCTTTTCGGGGATTCTCCTCTCTAGCCGGGGCTAATCCAAGCTAGGAGACTTCAGGTGGGTGGCCTTTCTCTCAGTTCCCTGCAATGTAGGGATGCAGGCACAGTCAGAGCTGGGCCAGTCTGTGGCCCCTCAGGCCACCGGAGGCTTGGAGGTTACCCACCCACACGGTTCCCAGCAGGGAGGGTCTTCATGTAGCAGGCTGCCTAGTGAAGGCCAAGCTGCCTATGGCCAAAGGCATTCAAGCCAAATGGAGGGAAGACTCCTGCCTGCCCTGAGTGCAATTGATCAGGCTGCCTGACTGCTAAGATTCCTCCCTCTCTGAGTTCCTGAGCATGCTTTCCCTGGATCTCCATCCTAAGGGAGGGGCCGCATGCACCATTCCCCTCCCGTACCCCATGCAGAAATAACCTCCAGGGCAGGCCACACTCTCCTCCTCTACATCACATCTTGCCACCCAGGGGACAGTCCTCCCAGCACCTTCGTCTGGTCATACCCACCTCAAGTCAAGGTTGCTGTCCTGACCTTGGTGGTCCCAGTTATACTTCTTTAGTCCCTCTCTCGCCCTCTACTTTGTCACGGGAAGGGGAGCCAAGGTGCTTTCCTCTAGAAAGTCCCATCTTGGTTGCCCCCAGTCTGCTGTTTTCCTTCTCATCACGCACTGCAGATTTCTAGGCCAGAGATGCTTACATCCTACTGTGAAGAGCCAGCTCTTTGGAAAGAGTCAGAAATGTCTGCCCTCAAGCCTCTTAAGCGTTCTCCAGCAAAGAACCTGTTAGCAGAACGACAGAGTTGAATTGGATAACAGAAAAGTTCTTCCTCAGCTGTGTTAGCTGGACCACTGAGTGAGAGGGGCCTGTGCGGGTGTAGGAGGCACTTGCTCTGCCAGCCTGGGTCATTTGGGTAAAAGTGGTGAGGAAGCACATTTGGGGGATTCCTCCTCTGTGCCTGGCACCTTCTATATGTTCTTTATTTAATCCTCCAAGCATTCAGGCGAGACAGAGATTCTAGGTCCCCCTGAGGCAGATGAGCAAGGTGTTGTCCCACTAGGGCCTGGAAGCCTGGTTCCTAGGGTCTTTCCCAGCTTGAAGGGTGGGGCTGCCTTGTTGGTGAACTTGTGCAGGTCAACCCCAGATGTGTTTGAGGGATCCTGGTCCTTATCATGGTTCTGGCCTCTGGAGAGGAACCTGATGTTGGAGGTTCTATTGAGTGACCTGCTACAACCCTGATAGTGTTCTTTCTTTGTAAAACAAGTTTAAAAGGCCTTGGGCAGAATAAATAGCAGACACTCGGTTAGCTGTGTTCTTAAGTTCAGTTTTTCTCAGCAGCCACTCAGAATGCAGGTACAGTGTGAGGCATGCTACTTAATTTACCTCATTTGGACAAAGGACTGCATTTAATGTCTATAAAATAGAAGGCTGTGCAAATACAAGAGGCAGCAGAGGCGGGGTCAGGGGGCACCACTGTCAGCAGGGCTTGGATCCAACCCAGGCTATCCCAGAGACCTCATTCCAGCTTGTCTCGTGAATGAAGGTGGTGGGAACACTTGTTCATTGAGGGGCATCAGAGTGCAGGGGGTGGGAATGGGAGCTTCAGCGTGCAGCAACCTGGAGCATTTACCCTGTCAGCCGGCTTTTTTTTCTTCCTTTCTTTGTGATGGGATGTGGACAATCTCCCTAACCTCTCTGACCTTAATCCCTGGTACTCATCTGGTCACTGAAAACAGCAAAGGGTGCCCTCATCAGTTCAATGTGAGAATTACAGGGGATGCGGAAAGCCTGGCTGGCCTGGAAGTGCTCCCATCGACAGGCGTTCCTCCTCTGTAACTTGAGGAGGAAGACCTTGTAAACATGGGGCTTATCCAGGAGACAGCCTAACAGGCTGTGGTCTGTCCTTCCCTCACAGAAGTGGTCAACCAGAAGGCCGTGTATTTCTTCAACCTGACTTCCATGCAAGATTCAGAAATGATCCTGACAGCCACATTCCACTTCTACTCAGAGCCACAGTGGCCCCCTGCACGTGAGGTACCCTGCAAACAGCGGGCCAAGAATGCATCCTGCCGCCTGCTGCCCCCTGGCCCACCCGCACGCCAGCACTTGCTCTTCCGCAGCCTCTCGCAGAACACGGCCACTCAGGGGCTGCTCCGTGGGGCCATGGCCCTGCCACCCCCGCCGCGAGGCCTGTGGCAGGCCAAGGACATCTCCCTCATTGTCAAGGCAGCCCGCCGGGATGGTGAGCTGCTCCTGTCTGCTCAACTGGATTCTGGGGAGAAGGACATGGGAGTACCCAGGCTCGGCCCTCACGCACCCTACATTCTCATCTATGCCAATGACCTGGCCATCTCAGAGCCCAACAGCGTGGCAGTGACGCTGCAAAGATATGATCCCTTCCAGGCTGGGGACCCAGAGCCTGGTGCAGCCCCCAACAGCTCAGCAGACCCCCGAGTGCGCCGGGCCACGCAGGCCACCGGGCCCCTCCAGAATAACGAGCTGCCTGGGCTGGACGAGAGGCCGGCACAGGCCCCCCACGCCCAGCACTACCACAAGCACGAGCTGTGGCCCAACCCCCTCCGTGCGCTGAAGCCACGGCCGGGCCGCAAGGACCGCAGGAAGAAGGGCCAGGATGTGTTCATGGCCTCCTCACAGGTGCTGGACTTCGATGAGAAGACGATGCAGAAAGCCCGGAAGAAGCAATGGGATGAGCCACGGGTCTGTTCCCGGAGGTATCTGAAGGTGGACTTCGCGGACATAGGGTGGAATGAATGGATCATCTCACCCAAGTCCTTCGACGCCTACTACTGCTCGGGAGCCTGTGAGTTCCCGATGCCCAAGGTAGGGGGCGTCAGGGTCACCCTGCTGTGCTCTGCTCACTGTCACTCCAGCTGTGCCCTTGCAGGCAAGTCCTTCTGCCTCCTGACTCTGTTCCCTGTCTGTAAACAGAGATGATAACACCTCCCATCCATTCAAGCCAGGGAGTAGCTAGACAGAGATGCCCAAATGGCAGCCTGTTGGGTGGATACAGCCCACAGATGGATGCTGTCTGGCTGTCCTTTTGAAAGTGTTGCCTTCATAGCGTTTGAATTTTAAATCAGAACCTTTCTGCTTTTGCAGAGCAGGAGATCCATCCTTTTAGGCATGTGTTTCCACACAGCAAAATCACAGAGATTGCGTGGACACTGGCCGTTCCCCCACGCGCCCCCCCTCAACCCCACACCCGCACACAGGTCCGGTCTCTTAAACCCCTTCTTTGCCAAGGCTCTTCTAGAAATCTGGTTTGGATTTCAGGGCATGGTGTCTGTAACCAACGGTGCTGGCCTAAGTGGCTTCCCAGTGTGACTCCCCTGTCCCCACCCTCCCCTCCCCTCTCAGGGCAGAGGCTCACGTGGCAACTAGCTCTCATTGTTCGCAAGTCTGCAGGACACACGTGGGACTGTTTGCTCCATTGCACTGACCTGGGTTTTCAGATGCTCACCTTCCCTCTGCGCTGGGC
>NW_011494913.1:4627068-4627389 GCF_000754665.1 Bison bison bison | reverse complement strand
GCTGGGCCATGGCTCTGTCCATCCATCTCCCCACAGCCTGCACTGTCGTGGGATGGCTGCCAGAAATGTCAACCTCGGCACAGAGCACACGCTTTCCTCCTACTTAGCTCTTCCTCTGAGTTCCAGGTCATGCCTTCCCCTCCAAGAGAGGAAGTCAGTGCGTAAATTCACTGTGAATGTAAATAAATCAGTCAGCTGGGGAAATCCCAGACCCAGACCTAGGGCCGTATTAACCTGTTTGGGAATTAAGAGGCTTCAAAGCTGTGCATGTGCAGGAGAGAGGAAGGGAGGTGCCTGATAGAGAGACAGGCGTCTGCTGGA
>NW_011494913.1:4607456-4626832 GCF_000754665.1 Bison bison bison | reverse complement strand
CACCTCCCCACCAGAGGCACACGACATATAAAACTCTGGCCGACAATGAGCTGAAGCATCTGTAACGTGGTCCTGTTCCTCTTAGGGGAGGTGTTTGAAAAATGGCATTCTCCGTGTCTGCAGCTGGGACCCAGACACTCCTGGATATGAGAGGCTGCCTGGAGAGGGAGGGGGAGAGAGCTGGAGTGGGCCCAGCGAGTGTGGTTTCCAGGCCAAACTACTTTCTAACCGAGGGCTCTCGGTCAAGTTATTTAGTCATTTTAAGCCTCAGTTTCACCAATAGAATTAGAATCATGCCCACCCCATAAGACGGATATGAGGACAAGATGGGGCGATGCCAGTGAAGCGGCACCCGCCGCCTCACAGGCAGACCCGCCCAGGAACGGGGTTTTCAGCCCCGTCGCGGTGGCGCACCTGTGCCTGCTGGCCTTCCCTTCCTGCGTGGACAGCACGTGTCAGTGCTCGCTGGACTCTAAAGGCTGGGTGGCTGTGGCCCGAGGCGCCTTCTCCAGCCTTTTCCCTGGCCAGTTCCAGGTGCTCCCTGGGGATGTGTGACGTGCAGCTGCCCTCAAGTAGCCAGTGCCTTCCCGGATGCACCTTCCCTCTAGGAGCCCAAGGTTTCGGGGGAAGCGGGTGGGAGGATGCCTTTTGCAAAGGTCTCTAGGACTCAGCCTGTAAGTGACTTCAGAGGAAACGTATACCCAGCCCTGGGATCTCATCTTGTTTTCTTTCTCACTTTTTCTTCTTCACCTTTTCTGTGTCCTCAGTCAAGGACATGTGGCAGCATGGTGGGTGGTGAGGACTGCAGGGTGGGCAGAGCTCGGAGGTGACCATGCTCCCTTCCCCCTTGTAGATGGTCCGCCCATCCAACCACGCCACCATCCAGAGCATCGTCAGGGCCGTGGGCATCGTCCCGGGCATCCCAGAGCCGTGCTGCGTTCCCGACAAGATGAGCTCTCTTGGGGTCCTTTTCCTGGATGAGAACCGGAATGTGGTTCTGAAGGTGTACCCCAACATGTCTGTGGAGACCTGTGCCTGCCGGTAAGACCAGCTGCTCTGGAGTGGAAGGAGCCTGCCCTGCCCACACACAGCAGGGTAGTATTCTGGGAACCTTCTGGAGTGAGCGCTTGACTCAGGGTGCAGCTGCAAAAATAGGGCAGAGCCCGCAGACAGCCATCTGTCACCCCAGGGCATCACTCTGGGGTCTTTCATTGCTGGTGATTCAGCCTCCTCAATGCCAGTTCGAATCCTTTAAAGGGATCTGGGAATTAAACCTGACCTGATGGCTGCTCACAGCCCATCCCCTCTGCTCTGAAGGCCTGAAAACCAGACATATCCATATGTTGGGTTTTGTGACTATCATCTCATAACCTGGAAAGAAGACTACGAACTTGAAGGTGCTCACTCCCTTCATATGGAAAGAACCTCTGTTTAAATAATCAGTTTAAAACACTTTGGGCCACAGAGTGATGCTGGAAAATGGATATAGAATATGGTATAAATGGATGTTTTCTCTCAAAACCCACTGCAGATGCTTTTATACATACGGTATGCACATATAACCAATTTTGGTTTCTTTTTCTTAATATATATTTTATTTTAAAACAAAAAGGAGGGAGTTGACACTGTTCCCCCACAGAGGTAGTCATGCTGGTTGCGTGCGCATTGTTTAAACATGCTTATTGAAATAACCCACACAGCAATATGTTGGGATACTAAAACATAACCAAGATTTTATATTTTTGTAAATTATACTTTCTATACTGTAGATTGTGTATGGTATGTGTTTTTATGGAAAGCTAATAAATTAAAGGGACAATGGTATCTTGAAAAGCTGAATGTCACCCGTTCCAAAATATGGATGGATCCCCATGCATAAGTTATGACATCGGGGGTCACAGCCTTCTTTAGGAGCTGAGGCCCCTGTAAGTCATCTCCACACTCTCTCATCTTTAGCCTAAGCTCCAGACACTGGCCACTCCTATGCCTTCCCGGGTCCTACTCACTTATACTGCACCTCAGGTCCCCAACCCTGGGCTTGTCCAGGTAGAACACAACCCAGGCATGTTTAGTGGTCTCACATCCTAGCTTCAGTGGGGATATCAGTTGATGGGGAGCTGCTTGAGATACTTAAAGGAACATCTATGGAAGCCTGGTCAGAGGTCTGCTCGGAGTGGTTCAAGCAAGAGACTCAACAGGAGTCAGGGATCTTTCCAGAGATTCGGGGACTGCTCCTGAGGGACTAAAATGTCTGCTCCTCCCTGCCGCCTTGTCAGCATCTCTATCCCAAACAGCCTCCCCCAAGCGACTCCCTTGTCCCTGAGTTGACATTGCCTTACAGTTGTAGAGCCTGAAGCTGACTGACTGGCATTTCTGAGTGAAAGAAAAAGTGAAAGTGAAAGTCGCTCAGTTGTGTCCAAATGTTTGAGACCCCAAGGACTGTAGTCCATGGAATGAAACTGGGTCCGGTTGGGGGCAGGTGTGTAACAGTCCCTTGGCGGGAAACTAAAAGGATGCCATGGTCCCCAGTCTTGCTTGGAGAAGATTGAAAAACTATGAGCAGTTCTCCAAGAGGGAACTTGGAAGGAGAAAGGAGCCCAGGCTCCCGAGGTCAGGGTTCCTGGGCGAGGGATGTACTCCTTGTGAAACAGGTGAGGCGTGGGTAGAGCGGGACAGGAGGCCAAGCAGCCAAGCATCTGAACACTGCTGGATCCCGTGGGAGCTCTTGCATTTAGGCTATACCTCCATGTTAGTCCAGCTTTGAGGCCAGGAGGCTGGACGTTCAGACCCCCACCCTGCCGGTGGAGAGGTGGAAACTCCCAGTTCTCTGGCCCTCTGCAGAATCAGCCACAGTGGCTTAGGAAGCCCAGGGAGCCTCTGAAGAAGGCTGCAACCACAGCCACTGGAGACAAATCGACCTGCACCGAAGAGAATACAGAACAGGTAAGTAAGCGGAGCTGAGGGTACCTGGGTTGGGGTCTAAGTATTTTCCTCATAAATACCTTTGCTGCAAGCAGTTTCTTCAAAAGCATTTTTGTCGCACAACCAGTTGGCCATGAGGCCATTTTGCCATAGAAGATAAAATAGCTGGGGGCAGTTCCATTACAGTAAATAGTAGATCAGTTTGTACAGAGTCTTCTGTGAGCAGTCATACCTCTCACCCATCAAAACCAAAAGTTTACTCTGCGGAATCTAGGGAAATGGTACAGATGAACTTATTTGCAAAACAGAAATAGAGTCATAGATACATAGCTCAAACCTATGGTTACAAGTGGGGAAGGGGGTGGGCTGAATTAGCAGATTAGTATTGACATATATACAGTAAATGTGTGGACACTGCTATGTATAAAATAGGCAACTAATGAGAACTTATTGCACAGCACAGAGAACTCTATTCAGTGCTCTGTGTTCACCTAAATGGAGGGAAATCTTAAAAAAAGAGTGGACATAGGCATGCACGCAGCTGACTCAGTCTGTGCAGCAGAAACTAACACAACGTTTAAAGCAACTGTACTCCAACAAAATGAAGTTGAAAAGGCCTGCAAACACACACACACACACCGCAAACAAAGGTTTGCTAAGCTTTCAAAAATATAGAAGAGGCAGCTACTAATTCACAACAGTCTTCAAGAACATTAATGATGGGTTCTTTAGCTAATTCAGATATGGCAGCTTGTTCTCTCAGGCCATCTTTACCAAATGTATCACGCAGCGTTAGAAGCTGGAGGTGAAAGAAGAATGATGCTCCTCCTATCCCTCCTCACAAAAGAGATTTTTATGTGATTCCTGATGAGTAGAAGTTTTGGGAAATGGTGAAAATTTTTAACGGAATCTGGCTTAGATTAATTCAACCAAGAGTTTGCAAAAACCGATGTTATCATTTTCTAGTGTAATATAACTGTCAAGCAGTTATTTTTTTTTAAGGCAAAATGGCCTTACGGCCAATTAGTTGTGCTGCAAAGCTGCTCGCGGCAAAGATGTTTACTAGTTAAAATACTGGACACAC
This sequence comes from Bison bison bison, assembly GCF_000754665.1. Lineage (NCBI taxonomy): Eukaryota > Metazoa > Chordata > Mammalia > Artiodactyla > Bovidae > Bison > Bison bison. The sequence continues at coordinate 4,622,826 of NW_011494913.1, read as the reverse complement.
CTGGCTGGAGCCCAGCAGCATCTGCTGAGCATCCCCTCCGAGGTGCTCCGAATGGCCGTGGGACATGTGTGTGAACAGCTGCCCTGGGCACATGGCCCTACCTCTTGGCAGAGATCAGGTGAGGCGAGGGGGGTGGTCCTTAAGGCACACACTGCCTTATTCCTGAAGGACTTGTACTGGGACTAAATGATTCATTCATTGGATGGCTGGGATGTCTCAAATTGGTCTGCAAATTGGTTATGGCTTGGTTTGCCATGTCTAATCCTTTTTGAAATATGACAGGATATAAATTACTAGCAAAATAAGTAAAAACATTAGGCCTTGATAAAGTTCCAAATGCCTTTTTTCCCCTCAATATTGGAGTCTTCCTTTTCCTTTCTCCCCCTCATTTTTTTTTCTCATCCAACTGCTCCCTTTCCATTTCTTAGGAAAGATAGGGTGTTCTATACCATTTCTTAGGAAAGTTGGGGTGTCCTGTAATACTTCTATCTTATTCTCTCTGGCATTTGCTGTTTCTGGGAGATCTCTGAGGTCACTGTGAAAGCCTGCAACTTCCCTGTGCCCTCAATTCTGGATTACAGGGGTGGAGGGAGAAGGCTCAGCCATGGACAGGGGCCTTGTGCTTGAGCTGGGATGGATGGTACCCAGTGCTGATGATTTTGCTGTGGGATGAAAGGAACTAGTGTCAGCAGGGACCCCTCATGTTTACAGAGTGCCATGCAGCTTGGATAGGGTATCTCCTTTAGCCACATAGCAACCTTGCAACTGACTCCCCAGTTGGTGCTCCAGAAAAACCGGCTCAAAACAAGGTAAGTAATATGGCCACCAATGTCTACCAAGACCACGGGTAATAAAGGCTTTGATATGCAAGGCTGACCGGAGAAGGCAATGGCACCCCACTCCAGTACTCTTGCCTGGAAAATCCCATGGATGGAGGAGCCTGGAAGGCTGCAGTCCATGGGGCCACTAAGAGTCGGACACGACTGAGCGACTTCACTTTCACTTTTCGCTTTCATGCATTGGAGAAGGAAATGGCAACCCATTCCAGTGTTCTTGCCTGGAGAATCCCAGGGACGGGGGAGCCGTCTATGGGGTTGCACAGAGTCGAACACGACTGAAGTGACTTAGCAGCATGCAAGGCTGACAGGTTCAAGGCCAATGTGGTTGGTGCTGCTTCCCAGCTTCCCAGCCAGTGATGCCCCTCCCCGCCCCCTCCAGCCTACTAGGGTTGTCTCAATGGTACTCAGTGCCCTTACAATAAAGCAAGGTTTAAAAAGAAACGTAAATATGAAACGACTTTTCCCCCCTCTCTCTCTATATATATCAACATCACATGATCACAGGAGCAAGAGGTCCTAGCACACAGCCCAGATGCGCACAGTCCTTGAATTCGCTTAACCACACCTGGGTCTGTGTGGAGGGAGCAGGGTGGTGGCCGGCCAGCCACTGAGCCCTAGTCCTGAAGTTATGCTTCCTCTGAAAGAGTAGAGCCTTAGTTCACATGCAACTGGACGACAGTGCAGCTGTGACCTGAAAATAGTAAGGCTGGAAGAAACCTTTGGAAAACTTCTGGTGCAACCCTTTTATTCAAAAAGAGGGGAACTGAGTCTGGATACTACCAGATGTCTTGCTTGAGGCATCCCAATAGGTGCCTCTGTATGTCTAAATCACTCTTAAAATGTCATCAGAGCTGTAGCCTGTAACTCAGGCTCCTTCTGTGGCCAAGGTAGAGATGGGACCATGATGAAAGAGGCTGAAGAAGTCTGGGGTGAGGGTGTGAGGAAGAGCCTCCAGGGGAAGAGAAGTGGAGAGAAGCAGAGATGGCTCCCCCAGGATGGAAGAGCGGGACTGAGCTAGTGGCATAAAGCCGCTGAAGCCCCACCTTGCGCAAAATGTGTTTGATGGCAGCATGTGCCAAGGAAGGCTGGAGTGGGTTTCTGTGGGAAAATGAGCAGGGCAGAACCACTTTGGCAGCTCTGACTCCAAGCTGTGCACCAAAATATTGAAGTTAGAGCCAAAGGCTATTTCCTTTTACCAAAATCGGGAAACATAAAATCTCATTCACTGATAAACTGGTGCTTCTGAGATTTCCAAATCTCCTCCCGTCTTCTACTCCCTAAGATGATGGTGCTCTTTCAAGCTTTGTACCACTTTTCCTTCTTACTCAAGTCTAATCCAATCCTAGATTGGTCCAATCTCTCCTGGCAGTCTTGTTTGTATATGTAGAGGGTGGGCGAGCAGAGGAATGAATGAACTGTTCATTCATTTGGTTATTTAGCATCTGCTACATGCCAAATGCTATACCAGGCAGTATACGCATACTTGATCTCTTGGAAGGCTCATATGAATTTCCTGTTTTATCAAAGCCAATGTGCAAATTTGAACGATCAGAATCACCTGGAGAGCTTGACTAGCTTGCTGGGCTGAGTCAGAGTTTTTGATTTGGGGAAAGACTTCACATTTTTAAACCAGTTCCCAGGTGCTGCTACTGCAATGGTCCAGGGACCACATTATAAGAACCACTGTTCTGACAAATCTGCTGACCACTTGGGCACAGTTCAGAGACAAAGTGCCAGGAGTAAGCAGGATCTCAAGAAGTTGAGGCACAGAGCTGGGAAGTGACAGATCTGCTGCTCTGCCTGGTTCATGCTCTCTCCTTAGAACCTCAAAGTGGGGCTGTTTCACTCCTCTGAGCAATAAGTGAGTGAGTGCGGAACTTGAGAGGTCAAGCCTCTTGTGATGGAAAGGGCTCCTGACCCGTGGAGGCAGCTGTATCACAGTCAACCACCCCCAGCCCCTGGCAACCGCCATTCTACTCTCTAATCTCTATACATTTCACTACTTTTAAGTACTTCATATAAGTGGGATCATACAATGTTTATCGTTTTGTGACTGGCTTATTTTATTTAGCAAATCTTCAGGATTCCTCCATGTCATGGCATGTGTCAGAATTCCCTTCCTTTTTAAGGCTGAATAATATTCCATTGGGTGGATGTACTACATTTTGTTTATCCATTCATGGATCAATAGACACTAGGGTTGTTTCTGCCCTTTGGCTATTGTGAGTAATACTGTTATGAACGTGTGTTTACAAATATCTTTTTGAGACCCTACTTTCAATTCTTTTGGCTATATATACAGAAATAGAATTGCTAGATCACAGAGTAAACTGCTTGGGGGAAGAGAAAAAGGAGAGAGGAGTAGGAAATAAGATCATTGTGGTGCAGTCAAGGCAGCCCTTCCCTGAGGCAAGCAGGTGGCAGGAAGAGAGGGAGTCCTTTTGACACAGGAAGAGAGGATATGATTTACAATCCCAGATTGTCATCTGGGAAAGACAGAACAAGACCCAAACCTTGTTCTCTAAGACCCAGAGTCAAGGGAATCTGTCCAGAGGAACCAGGGCCTGTTCATTCAGAGAGGTAGTAAGGGCTCTAAGTCGCCTTGAGGAAAATGGGAGTCCAGGCTGGTAACTCGGAGAAGGCAATGGAACCCCATCCAGTGTTCTTGCCTGGGGCATCCCAGGGACGGGGGAGCCTGGTGGGCTGCCGCCTATGGGGTTGCATAGAGTCGGACACGACTGAAGCGACTTAGCAGCAGCAGGCTGGTAACTGAAATTCCCCAAAAGAACCTAGAAATCTGTGGGAGAGGGTAGGATGGCATCAGAGTGTGAGCACACCTGGTCTCTCCTCTCCACCCAGCCACCTGCCCCCCCAGTGCCTTCTGGAGAAACGGTAAGCCTGGGAGGATGTTTAAGAAAACTGTCACCTTGGTGCCCAATCAGAAACATCGTGGGGACCTGAGCAGAAACGTGGATCTGCCAGGCCATCCCAGCAGCTGTGCACCAGCAGCTATGAACTGTGTGGGACCCCCCCCCCCAGCAGCAAAGCTGCGTGCCAGTGAGAAGCAACGGCGTGTGGGACCTTCCAGGACCTCTATCCCAACCTTATTTCCCTTTCCAGCCTTAAAGTTTGGACTGATACCATCCCACCTTGATCTCTTTTGGAATAAATAAACCTATAGAGCTCTTGGACAATTCAGGAAAGGGATGCTCTAAGAAAGAAAAGCAGACTTTCCAGTAGTATGGATCAGGAGGTCTCATACAATTACTTAAGAACAATAAAGGAGATATGGACATATTGATATCCTGAGTTTGTGGGGCAGATCATTGCACACAGAGGCACAGGTCTGCAGGCGCCATCCTCATCACAGTCTATGTGGCCAGGACCTCCAGACAGTGCAGCCTCCATGACCGGATATGATGACCCCATATGTAAACAGGTCTACAGTCCGATATCCGAGATGACCATATCCAAAACTATTAGAAAACCTGAAGTTTATTTCAATTCCTTTCAAGACAAACCTGACCTGAAAGGAGATTTGTGTTTTTATTTGTTTCACTGCAGAAATACCAATATGTTGTCCCCACTGGGGATATGACAGTATACACTCCATATACTGTATAGCGAAGTCGCTCAGTCGTGTCCGACTCTTAGCGACCCCATGGACTACAGCCCACCAGGCCCTCCGTCCATGGGATTTTCCAGGCAAGAGTACTGGAGTGGGGTGCCATTGCCTTCTCCGTTAACAGCGGCTAGGCATATTATATTTACTTGGAGCTGGTATACTTGGTGACAGCCTTAGTGCCCTCGGACACGGTATGCTTGGCCAGCTCCCCAGGTAGCAGCAAGCGCACGGCAGTCTGGATGTGATAGTCGAGCGCTTGTTGTAATGCACCAGGCGCGATGCCTCACCAGCGATGCGCTCGAAAATGTCGTTGATGAAGGAGTTCATGATGCCCGTGGCCTTGGACGAGATGCCGGTGTCCGGATGGACTTGCTTCAGCACCTGGTACATGTACATGGAGTAGCTCTCCTTGCGGCTGCGCTTGCGCTTCTTGCCGTCCTTCTTCTGGGCCTTGGTCACAGCTTTTTTAGAGCCCTTTTTAGGGGCAGGAGCAGACTTAGCTGGTTCAGGCATGTCTATAATGACAACACCCAACAACACAGAAAGATCCTTCCCCAAATCTGAAGCTTCCTGAACTTCGAAACCCTCCTGGCCACAAGAGTTTTAAATAGGGGATTGTGGAGCTGCATATATGTCAAAATGGTGAGACTGCAGGTTATTTTTACATTCTTTCTAATGCTTTGCATTTCCAAAATTATCTGCAGTATATATAGTACTCTTATCATCAGAATAGCAATCTGTCATGTTTTTAAGAAAACATCGAAGAGCAGCTCCTCCCGCTTCAAGAGCACATTCAGCTCACCCCCACCCCCTGAGTCCCCTGGCTCCACCTCTTGAACATGACAGGCTTCTGGGCTACCTCCAGGGACTAGAGCACCCTGGGGGGGTGCCTGCCTAGTTCCCCAGCTCCTCCCAGCCCGCTCCCTGCTGGGAAGTTGCAGCCCCACTTCTGGGGGCCATGCACCCATTCATCTTTCCCCTGCCTCGGAGTTCTTGAGTTGACTTGGCTCAAAGCCCAGTATGCTTCCCATCCGCTCTGCAAGCAGCCCTTCTGAAACGGCACCCTTCCCATCCATCCTCCTTGGCAGAGCCCCAAAGGACAGGGACAGCAAGTTCTGTCCAGGCCTGGCCACTGGGGATTCCTGGTTCCAGCCCACCCTCACTAGGGGTGGGGAAAAGCTGGATGCACACCCAGGACCTCTGACCGTGCCTGCCCTGGCCCCTTGTTCATCTTCCTGAATCTGCTTAGCTCACTGCACCCCCCACCCCCAGAAGCCTCACCAGCTTGGAAAAACCTCACATTTAAATCCTCCTCATAGTAGACTCCCAGAATATTTTATGCTTATTCTTTGCTACAGTCAAACCCACATGCAATGGAAATGTTCAGATCTAAGTGTGGGCCTGCCGTTCTTAAATAACGCAGACCTTGAAGCCCAGCAGGGCTCAGCTGGGCCACAGTCTCTCAGCTTCTTCCGGCAGGGGAAACATCTCCTGGGCATGCCCTGGACTCAGTGCTTCCCTGCTCCGTTGTCTCCCAGATTACATGGTTCTCCCGACTGACAAGTGTGGCCCAGGCAACCGCCCGGATGACATGAATCAAGACCTCGCCATCACCCCCAGACCACTGACAGAGCTGTACTTGGGTGTCAGGGCCAGGAGGCCTTGGTGTGTAAGTGATGTTTCTAGAGAGCAGGCCAGGCAGGCGCAGGGCCTCTGGGGATTCCCCCCAAGCTCCCATTCAGTCAGACCCAGGGTAGAGAAGCTGTAGCCAGAATGCAACCACCCAACCGACTGCGCCTTGCAGTGACTGCCATGATGGTTAGCACTTATTACCTTAAGTCCTTACTGCGCTCTTCTGAAGTGGAGGCCCAGAAAGGTAAATGACTTGCTCCGGGTCACGCATGTAAGAACAGCTGAGTGAGCTGGGATTTGAACCCACATCTGGTCTGACTCCAAAGTCTGTACCACCTCACTAAATTATATGTGCCACCTTTACCCATGATCTCTAAGACTCAGGAATTCACTTGACAGATGAGAGGCCGAGGCACCAAGTACTTGAGCCACAGACGCACATTCCAGTTCCACGGGAACCAGGCTTCTTACTAACCCCCCATCCCCACCCCAGTGGTCAGCCCAGGGGCTTCTGGGAGTTTTGTGCTGTTGTTCCCATATTTGGAGGACTTCTGGGTCTTATTTCTTTCCTGGATTCTTTGTTTCTGTGGCCCAGGAGATGGAGCATATGTCACCCCGCCTCAAGATTCTTTTGAGAGCTGGCAAGGAAATGAGAGAGGATCCATCCTAATTAGGGGGCGATAACCCCAAGGAGAAACTCGGATTCTTTGCAGCAGTCCGTGTCCTTCCCATTAGCCCTGTGCGTTTGTCAGATGTTTATAGAGCCTTCATTAACAGAGAGCCCCCTTAGATAAGAGGCCTGAACAGCATCAAGGGCCAGATAAGAACAAGTGGAGGGCACTTCGGGGACAGCAGAAGGGTGAGCCTGTGAACTGGCCCGGGTGCGCTGTACAGAGCTGTGCAGGACAATGCAGGCCGGCTCCTTCCGGGCTCCTCCCAGCACCCGCTAACACACCGCGGCTGCCGCAGTCTCTAGACCCGGGCGAGAGCATACCAAGATGGGCCGTGGGGCGCTCTGGGTGGCCCTGCCTGTGCTCTGCCTGCTGGCCTGCTCCGCCCTAGGGAAGCCACTGGAGAACCGGGGGCGGCCGTCCACTGGGGCAGATGCCCACGGCCTGCTAGGGGGGCCCGGCGGTGAGCAGGAGGGGGTCACCTTCGACCTGAGGATGTTCCTGGAGAACATGAAAGTGGATTTTCTGCGCAACCTCAACCTGAGTGGGGTCCCTTCTCAGGACAGAACCCGAGCCGAGCCACCGCAGTACATGATCGATCTATACAACAGATATACCACCGACAAGACGTCCACCCCTGCGTCAAACATTGTGCGCAGCTTCAGCGTGGAAGGTAGAGTCGGCTCCACGGGGCGCCCCGGGCGGGGGCGGGGGGCTCAGCGGTCGGCTCACGGCTGCGCTGCCCAATATGGTGGCCACTGGAGACGTGGGACTCTTTGTTTCAATTTAGGTTAATTTAAATGAAATAAAATTAATAATTTAGTTAGTTTCAGTAGCTTGGGTGCAAGTGCTCAGCAATCACGCCTAGCTACCCTATAGGAAATGGAGACTGTAGAACAATTCCATCATTGCATAAAGTTCTACCAGACAGCTCTGCTCTAGAAAATTCTCCCTCTCTGGGCCCAGCACCACATTAACACAGTAGGTGCTGAAGGAATGCCTGCTCGCTTTCTTTCATCCCTTCCCTACCCCTCCCTTCCCATCCTGTCTCCTTCCTACTTACACACAGACAACTTATTTAGCCTCTAACAGGCGTCTTTTTAAACACTGAAAGACTGCCTTTGTCACTCATCAAAAGGTGTTTAAAATTCAGACAAATTCCTCTGAGAAACACTGGAAGACAACGTAATTATTTTCTAAGTATAAAATAATTTCCCTGATTTAGTAGGACTAGAAGAGAACGAATGTCAATTTAGGGCTTATGTCCTCTAATTCACACCACGTAGGTGACAAGATCTTGTGAGCAGTGAGCGGAGGCTTGCAGACCCTGAGGGAACTTTCCCAGTTCACATATTAATTAAGCAGCTGGATTCTGACCCAGTCCCACCTGTTTGCACAGCTCAGGCTTTTTCTGCAGTTGCAGCCTCTAACCAACCAGGCACACAGGACTTCTTCCCTCCTGAGCTTGAGGCCTGCAGACTCCTGACCATATGCCCTAGCTAAAACATGCTGTGGTCATGCTGTGTGCCTGGCAAAGCTGTATTTCCAGTGGCCCCTGTGCTGTGCTTATTTGCTCACTCATGTCTGACTCTTTGTGACCCCATGGACTATAGCCTGCCAGACTCCTCTGTCCATGGGCTTTCTCCAGGCAAGAATACTGGAGTGGGTTGCCATGCCCTTCTCCTGAGGATCTTCCCAACCCAAGGATCGAACCCAGGACTCCTGCATCGCAGGCAGATTCTTTATCATCTGAGCCACCAGGGAGGCCCCTGATAGCCCCAAAGGAAAACAAAAATCTAGATTTAATGTGGACCTGTATTATTTCTAAAAGATGGGTTTAATTTTTTTTACATGCAGTCTGCAGGTAATATAGATACTGCCAGCATCACACTACGCCCATGGGACATGTGTGTAACCCCTGCTTTAGGGAAAGGCTGAGCTTCTTTGGCTGGCCCTAATCACCAAATCCTGTAGTCTTGGAGTCCAATGTTGGGAGCCATCTCGGAGACCCCTCCCTGCTCCCCTACCCCCAGCATATTCTGTGTCCCAGAAGCAAGTGCTCTGATCTGATCCCAGCTCTGCCTGTGGCCAGTACTGCTGTGGAGGTAGTGATCATTATCACAAACAGCCTGAGTGTGGCTCAGGCAGAGAGAGCACTTGTTCTCTAGATACCTGATGTATCTAGAGTCCCTTGGCAATTTTCAAGGCATGCCGCAGAGCACAGCCAGTAGCTAATGCACTGCTCATGGATCCCATTGACTACCCACATATGACACAGTGGGCTTAACAAATGGTACGGAAACCTGAACAGCTCATCCAGGCTGGGTGAGGACGCGCAGAGAGCTGTGTGAAAGGCCATGAGCTTGGGGTAGGGGAGCAGGCACAGGTAAAGTGGAGATGCACAGTTTCTGGGGAGGACATAGAAGTACTGATTGAACACCTGCTGTGAACCAGGGGCACTGTTGGGTAGGCTTCATGTGCCTTCTTGTCAAAGCTTCACACCAACCCTGGGAAGGTAGTAGGATGGAGCCCCATTCTACAGATGAGGAAACCGAGGACCAGAGAGACTCAGGACTTCTCCCAGTTCATACGCCTAGAAGAGGGAGAGGAAGGATTGGAATTTTAGGCTGCCAGATGCTGCCAGGTTCCATGAAGCACACAGTCTCCCCTCATGTTGGTATATAGTAGATGCTCAGGAAACACAACTTGTCTTCCCTCCTGTGACCAGGCCGTGGTATAATAGAGATGTGCTAGTGAGAGTCAGCCAGGGAAGTGGGAAGAGAGACAGTTGTGTGGCTAAATATCTGCCTAACATATACCTGTCTCCATATGTCTAACATGACCAAGCCATTGAGATTAATCTATTTTTTCCTCACACACTGAAAAAAAAAAAGAAAAACCACCTTCATTTTGCTCATAAGTTACCATTCTGAATGATTTTCTATGTGATTTAGGTGATATTTTTAACACTGTAGTAACAAAATTCCACCATCCCCTCCCAGGGTCTCTCCTTTAATACTGGACCCTCAGGATTTGCACTCTGAGGCTGATCGTGTGCTTTGCCGTTTTGTTTACTTGGTTCTTTTTTTTTTTTCAAATGAGGATCTTTACAGGATATGTGCACTTTGGCAGCTGCACACGCTAAATCCAAGTCTCCACATCTGTAAAAGTGTAATAATACTTACATGTTCCTTGGGTCAATGTGAAGAGAAAAGTAAAATATAGTATGCAAAGGTGGGCACATAGTAGACGCTCAGTAAACAGCTGGAGCTGTCAGCTTCAATGCAAGACATCTCCTGCCTTTGTTTTTCTTTGGAAGATGTCAAATGTATCTTTTAAATACCCTACTACATTAAGGTCTTGAGTGAAACCAAAGGGAGGCTTGTTAGAGATAGACAGTGTCACGCCCAGTGCCCTTTCATATAAACAATGAGTCTCAGGTTTGGTATTGTGAAAACAGACCCTCCTGGCAGACGGCTGTATATTTGCATTTCAGATGCTGTCTCTGTAGCCACCACAGAAGACTTCCCTTTCCAGAAGCACATCTTGCTCTTCAATATCTCCATTCCCAGGCATGAGCAGATCACCAGGGCCGAGCTCAGACTCTACCTCTCCTGTCAGAGTCACATGGACTCCCCTCACGAGCTGAAAGGAAACATGGTCATTTATGACGTTCTGGATGGAGCTGAGGTCTGGGACGCTCCTGCGGGAACCAAGACCTTCCTGGTGTCTCAGGACATCCGGGACGAGGGCTGGGAGACCTTTGAGGTGTCCAGTGCCGTGAAGCGGTGGATCCGGGCAGACTCCACCAAGAGCAAAAATAAACTGGAAGTGACGGTGGAGAGTCACAGGAAGGGCTGTGACAAGCTGGATATCAGTGTCCCCCCGGGATCCAAAAACCTGCCCTTCTTTGTCGTCTTCTCCAATGACCGCAGCAATGGGACTAAGGAGACCAGGCTGGAGCTCAGAGAGATGATCGGCCATGAGCAGGAGAGTGTGCTCAGGAAGTTGTCCAAGAACACCGTGGTGGAGGCAGGTGAGAACAAAGACGAGGAGGAGGAGGATGTGCGAAACCACATGCCCACGGAATCGTCTTTGGTCAGACGGAAGAGGAGTACTGGGGCCAACAACCACTGTCAGAAGACCTCCCTGCGGGTGAACTTCGAGGACATCGGCTGGGACAGCTGGATCATTGCGCCCAAGGAGTATGATGCCTTTGAATGTAAAGGTGGCTGCTTCTTCCCCCTGGCCGACGATGTGACCCCAACGAAACATGCCATTGTGAAGACCCTGGTGCATCTCAAGTTCCCCATGAAGGTGGGCAAGGCCTGCTGTGTGCCCACCAAACTGAGCCCCATCTCCATCCTCTACAAGGATGACATGGGGGTCCCCACCCTCAAGTACCACTATGAAGGGATGAGCGTGGCAGAGTGTGGGTGTAGGTAGTGCTGGCCTGCAGGCGGGGAGGCAGGGTGGACGGGCTCTTAGTGACAGGCCCTGTGTCCCGCTGGGCATGACAGGGACCAAGCCCACCTGCATGCCAATCTGGAGAAGGAAGGGGAGCCACCAGGTCCCGGAGGTAAAGACCTGCTCTCCCTCTCAGGGCCCACCCCAAGCACACGCCACTGGGTGAACCACAGGGGAGGGGATGCCAATGGGCAGTAGGGTTTGGGGAGAAGAGGGAAGCCTGGAAGGGTTGCTGGGGTGGGAGGGGAGATGAAGAAATGGGGACAAGAGAAAGAGTAATCCAGAGTCAGCAGAAAACTGAGCAAAAAAGAGGCCGAGAAGTCTAAACGGGAGATGCACACAGATTAATGGAAATTAAAGCAAGTGAGAGGGACAGGATTGACTCCAATAACCACAGTGAATAAAGGGGAAAGGAATGGGCCGTGTGCCACACCCACTGCACATTATTCCCACAACTCATGAGATGGGCGTCATGACTCCCAATTCACACATATGGGAGCCAAAACTTGGGCTCAAGTAGCCCAAATAGCAACAGTCAATGGCATGATTCCAATCCAGGGATCTCTACAGGTCCGTCGGTCACCAAAGCCAAGGACTCCCCAAGTACCCTGCTGCGGTTTAGCAGGTCATCTGGTAACTGAAGACAATTAGACTTTGGGAAATGGAGACTGGGGGACAAACTGGACTAAGTCCGACCAGTGCCCAGCAGGATGACTGGGCTACTTGTCCCATCTAGGGTACATTCTGACTGCTCTGTGCCTGTGTCGATTCAGTGTCCAAGTGCTTTTTAAGATACCCCTGAGTCACAGAACTATCCCTTAAACCAGCTGCAGGATGGAGCAAATGCAGGACGAACGCCCTCAGGCTGCAGTGTACGCTGTGGCCAGAGGAACTTTGACCCACTGGCACAGAGACTGTGTGACCAGTGGTTCATACAGGGCCACTCGCTGCCGTGGACTCAGACTGCAAGATGGTTGGCGGGGGTGCACTGAGTTTACCCTGAGGGATGGGCAGCCCATGGCCTGTGTCTCTGCAGTTACTTAGCGTGACCAGCTCACCACCATCACACACCCATGGGCTCCCGTCCCACAAGGACTCCATGGATGATGAGACCTGGATTTGAATTTGTTGAAATAAATGCATTCTTGCTTTGGTATTTGCAATATCCTTGTTTTTACTCCAGTACTCAGGTGACAACATCCAGTCTTCCTGGGTGAGGGCTCCCGCCATTGATGAACTCAGGTCTTTATTGGCCACATTTGACTCTGGCTGCATGCACTGACTGTTTTGAGTAATGTGCATCCAGTCCCGGTCCTGGGCTTGGGCCTTGGGACCAGACTTCATCCCCACTGACCGCAAGAGAGGACCTCTGACTCTCAGAGTCACACATGGAAGGGGGTCGAGTAGGAAGAGTCTGGAAGTGGCGAAGATTCCACTCCACAGCCCTTCTGATCACCAGCCAGAGCAGATCCCAAAGAAGGCCTGGAGAGACCCAGGTCGTTCCGATTGGTTGAAGTTCCCAGATTATTTTTTTAATGGCTTGTGTTAAATGTTTACATGGAACCAATGAACAGCTTTAATACCAAAACACAATAAAACATTATTGTTTAATTACTGGAGTTACAGAAAATACTAATTCGTGGTATGACAGTGTTGCTCAATCATAAGGATGGATGACAGACATCTTTTAGTCCCTGTAGGGTGTTTCTGTGCCTGCATCAAAATTTCACTTGGAAATAAAGTCAGATGTCTAATATGTGGCCTTTCTTATGTGTGAGACCTGGGCCTGGTGGTCCCCTAGCCCCACACCCTGCCCATTCCTCCCTCCAGGCCCTTCTTTCCCTGAGGGGAGGTGGAATGGAGGGGCACAGAGAGTGGTGGGCGTGTGTGAATGAAGTCTCTGCCGGACAGTGAGTGTGTCAGCTCCATGGTCCTCTCAAGACCCCAGTATCACGCTTGCATTCTGGGGGCCATGCAGGGCCCCACCTCCAGTGCCTTAGGGATCATCCAGGTTGGTGCCCAGACTGTCCTTCCTTTGCCTGGAAATGCTCCTGCCAGATGCTGCTTAACTAGCCTCTTCCTCTGGCTCAGTGACCATCACCCTGGTTTGCCTGGGATGGTCCTGGTTAATCCATGTAGTCCACATATAACTAGGGCTCCTGTTTGGATGAAAGGTCACATGATATCCACAGTCAGGGACATCTCAGGGCCCAATAACAGAGGACAGTTAGGAGCAGCAGGTTGGCTGGAAGCACACCAGGTGTGGCATTGCCTACCCTGGGCTCACGTCCTGACCAGGTCACTCACTGGTTCACAGTCACATCAATGGTCACTGAGTCTTTATGTCCTTGCTTACAACCCCCAAAGTGCAAATGCTTCCCAGTGCTTAGAAGAAGTTTATTGAGGTCTTGCTTCTCTTTCTGAATAATGCTTAGAAAAATATTAGAGCTACTCTGTTACCTTCTATTATTCTCTTTCACCCTGAAATCTTCATTTCTTTCCTCATTATCTTTTTGATCCCCCCTCTTCATTTTTCCCCATGCTCTGCCAATATCTTTGGCCTTCCTACCTGTACCTGGGTTGGAAGCAAGAGTCACCTCTGCCAGCATGTCCCCTTCCCAGGCACACACACCAGAGGTCCTCTGGTCCTGGGCACACAAACCTGAAAGGTAACCATATATTTGGGAACTGCAAAGACAACTCTCTTCTTCCTTGATTTGCCTGGACCCAGGGGTCTCATGGAGAAAATCCTGAAACCTGTTCATTATTGGGGTTTATGCATGTAATGACATGTCTGGTGAGCCTAGGAGAAAAATGCAAGAATGGTTAAGTCATGGAGGGAAAGTGAGGTCAGCATCTGGAGGGCAGGCCCTGCTCACCAGCAATGTACTGATGACTCCAGACACAAGGTGAGGCCCCCCCGGGCAAGATGTCCTGGGAAGGACAGACTACAGGTAGACCAGGCCAAAGAGCACCGTCGAGAGCGAAAGCTGCTAAGGCTGTGAGATGACAGGTGCAAGCTCCCAAGCCTTCCCGGAGAGAGCTGAAAGGGAAGTCTTTGCTAAGTGGCTTGGGAGGGTGATAGGAGGAGAGAGAGAGAGAGAGAGGAATGAAGAGGAGAGGGCAGGAGGCAGCCCTCTTTGGGAACAGATATGCTCAGGGAACAGCTGAGCCTAGTAACCTGAGCAGATCCCCAAGCCCTCCAAGGTGTGCCCTGCAACCTGTTCCCAGGCCTGCCAGGTGTATCTGCTCTTAGATTTCCAAGGCTATGTTCCATTCATCGTCCCCATTCATCTATGTCATCCCATCTTATCCTGTGGATTCCCATGGAATAGGGGATGGTGATCCCCCTGCTGGGTCCAAGCTTCACCCAAGCATCCAGCAGACTGCCCTGGAGTTATGGAGACGTGGCGTTGTTGGAGTTACTAAAGCCAGAGGGAATCTAGGCCTTGATCATGTTCCTACCCCCCACCTCCCACCACAAGTCCACGCCTAGGATTATGACACATAGTCAGGGACCAAAGCCCAGGTAGGTGTGTGCAGAATCTTCAGAGGATGACAGTATCCTCCCTGCCTTCAGTCAATCCACTGCTCCTCAGCTTTGTAATTCTGGGCAAGTCCTATTATCCCGCCAAGCCCCAGCATCCTCACCCATAAAACAGCAGAAAGAGTGGTTTAGGAGAATTTGTCTTAGAAGCAGGATGTGAGTAAGACCTATGAGTCAAGGCATCATCATGAACAAATACTGCACAAGGCCTCGCCGACTGAGGGCAGCAAGAAATCCACTTGACCCTTGGTTACTACTCTTACGGTTTTATCTCTCTGGTAACAATGACTGCTTAGGCACAAACTCTCTCCGGATTTAATTTAAAATAAATCTTATTTATTTGTGAAAAACAAGAAAGAAAGAAAAGCATTCATTCCCAGAACCTCTTTAGGCCCTGCACAGTTTCTAGGCGGGTTCTGGCCACAACTTACTCTCACTGTCTATAAACTTGAATTTCTGCCTGCACTGCGCAGAAAATATTTGATGCAGGGAAGAGGCTAGACAGCCTTGCTTCATAGAGCTTCCCTGCCTGCAGAGAAAGCATGTGGGTGATATTCCCACTGCTCTTAGGACCTTGGTCACTCTGAGA
>NW_011494913.1:4592483-4607356 GCF_000754665.1 Bison bison bison | reverse complement strand
CCCCTACACACACCTCCGAACTAATTCCAGTTCAAATCACCTCCCCCACCGCACCTGGCGCCGCCAGGCTCATAGCCTGACACACAGCACCCCCTGGAGGTGACAATGGGAGCTGCGCCCATAGTTACTTAGTTCTCTTCTGCCTTCCCATCAGGCAAACAATGTTGTTTGGGGGCAGTGAACACTTCTTATGCGAGTGATTAACAGCTGGAGTGATTATTTATTCTGGGACTTCAGTTATAGTTTTCCTGTCATGGCACAAAACTGTGAGAATGCTCTGTTGGGAAGTAGGGATAAGGAATAAACAGAACCAGCCCTCCTTCCTTATCTAGAGAAGTACTTCTTAGAGCCTTAATTACTTAAAATAATACCAATACTACATGAACTGTTCCATAAAGTAGAAAAATTAGGAAATAGACATGTTTTTCAACTCATTTAATAAGGTCAGCTTTGCCTAGAAACCAAAGCCAAATAAAAAGGGCTACATACGGAGATTCTTCATGAACGTGCAAAAATCCTCCAGAATTGAATTCAACAGCATATAACACAATAACACATCATGACCAACGGAGGCTTATCTCACAAACACAAGGTTGGTTAAATACTAGAAAACCAATCAGTGTCCTCAGCAAACCACTGGTTTGTTCAGTGTTAACAAACTAAAAAAGGAAAAACACGGTCATCTTAACAGATGCATCTGACAATATTTAACATCTGTTCATTATTTTTTTAATTTTTGAAATACTAGGAATATAAGAGAGTTTTCCTAATCTCAGTTCTCCTAAATGGATATATACCATTTTCATAGACGGGAAGTCTCAGTTTTGATAAGATGTCAATTGTTCCCCCTACTGATTTATAGCTTCAATTCAATTCAGATCAACTGTCTGATTCTTTAAAAAAAAAAATCAGAATCTAAAATTTATATGGGTAATCAATGGAACTAGAATAACCAAAATAATTTTGATGAACAATAACAAAGTTACAGGGTTTACAGCACGTGATTTCAAGACATATAGTAACCAAGACAGTGGGCACTGATGAAAAAGACAAGCAACTGAATACCACAGAGCAGAGAGGACAGAAATAGACCCGCACACACGTGGTTAATCACTTTTTGACCTAATGCCAAGGGAATTCAATGGAACAGGAAAGGTTTTTCAACAACTAGTGTTGGATCAACTGGATATCAACATGGAAAAAAAATAAATCTTGACCCCTTCCTCATACAATAAAATTAACATACTCTACCTAAATATTAATTCAAAAAGGATTATAAAGGTTAAAACTTCTAGAAAATACTGAAGAAAAACTGGTGACCTTGGAATAAGCAAGGATTTCTTAAATATGGCACCAAGGGTAGGAATCATAAAAGAAAAAATCGATAAATTGGGATCTATCAAAAATCTTTTAATCTTCAAAAGGCACCGTTAAGGTCATGAAAAGGCAAGCCACAGACTAGGAGGAAAATTTGCAACACATACATCAGGCAAAGACATTTAGAATCGCCAAAATAATTCTTACTTGATCAATAACAAGACAAAGAACAGCCCCCTGGACTCCTTTGTTACACATGCTGACACTGTCAGCACTCAACAATGCTGTGAGTCTTTTCTTATCTTATTTCCCTTTCGAGGAAACTAGGGCAAAAACCAGTCAGGTCACCTAATCGGGGTCTATACTTTAGAAAGCAGTAGGGTTTGGGGATAACTCCTGACCCTTCTGCTCACATGGGTGCTGTACAAGTGAGGGGGAGGCAGAGGCTTATAACCATCCCAATTCCAAACACAGCCCCGGAGATCACCTCCAGGACTCTCTGTAGCCCTGGGGCCAAACGCTGGGAGGGGCTGGATGGGAAGATCCTCCTGGCTCCCACATGCTCACCTTAGCCCACTGCCACCTGCTTGTATCCCCCTTATCTGGGGGCCGGGACATCCCTTCCTCTTGGAGAGTTCTGGGGACAGAATTATCCCACTGGCTTCAGGCCACATCCACGGACGACACATCATGTCCCCTCGCAGGCACTGACTCAGCACTTCAGGGATTTGCCACAGACCCTGCCCTGCTTCTACATCCTCCCTGAGGCTCTGGGCCATCTGCACGAATCAAAGCCCAGCACCAGCTCCAGGTATCCCATTCTAAGACTTCATTTTAATAAGAACTAAGGGGAAACATTTTCTCCAAAGAGGTTCTTATTTCTGCTCACCATCCCCACCTTTCCTAGTCCAGAGGCTCTGCCTGGGCTCAAGCAATGATAGAAAAGTGTCCTCAGAGGAGGAGGCTGAGTTGTGATTCCCCAGGTGGAGGTGGGGCAGAGGGCTCAGCCTCCCCAGTGGGGACTAAGGAGGCCTTATTATTATAATAAATCAGTCTCACTTGATTGGCTGCAAATGGTGGAGTGATGTGACCATATGTCACTTGGGCATTAAACAAATCCTCATGAGCTAAGAATATGTTTGTGTAGCTAATTGACCTCTTTGGCCTTCATCAACCACTGGGTAAACATCCTCAGATAATGATTTCCAGAGAGCGGATTGTGGCTTTCAAGTGTGCTGAGAAGGGCCCCCAGCCCCAAGACCACCTCCTCTGGCTGCCTGCTGAAGCACATACGTGCCTGGTCTCAGGAGGGTACCCTGGCGGTAACGGGGCTAAGGGAAGAGAGTGGAGCCTGGCAACTCTCCTTGGCTATGTGGCCCACACTCTGAGCCATAATCATCCAGACTGTTACGTGAAGGAAATGCCCACGCCCAGAGGGATGGGGACATAAAGCAGGGGTTCCAGGGTCTAGGCTCTGTAGTACGTATTCTGGGAAATCTGTGATAAGTCAGTCAGAAGATGGACCCATGTCACTTCTATGCAAAGGAGCAGAAGTCCAGCTGTTTACTGGGGACTAATGATTTGGATACCTGTGGGGCCTGGACCTCAGAGACCCAAGTCCTCCAACTCAATTCTCCTTGCAAGCAGAGGGTTGTGGGCTGGGCACTCAACCAGGAGGGGAGTCTTCTCTAGTCAGAAGAATGGATACTTGTTATATCTCAGAGCTAACTTCTCCTGCCCTGGAATCACCAATCCCATTCCCCATGCCCCGTGGTGAAGTCCGGACATTTCATTCCCGTCACATGAAAGCTGCCATGGGCACCATTTCAGTTCCCTATGGAAGGGAATAACTTCAAGCTGTGAGGCAGATGGAAGCTTAGACTCAACCTCGGCATGATCTGAGTGACTATGGCCCCACTGGTTTCTTCTGGCTGTCACATCCCCCTCACACCTAGGACGGTGGGCTTCTGGTAGCTACTGAACTCTGTTTATTCAGCTACAAAATAGACTATCTAACACGGAAACCTTATCAGTAATTTAGTGCTTTCTTCTTGCCTGATGCTAAGCACCTTACCCATATTTTCTCACTTAGTCTATACAATAAGTAAGACACTTCCCTAAGGCCACAGAGGGTGGCAGAACCAGATCTCCAGTGAGTTCTCCCTAATTCCAGTGGTGCAGGTCATCCAGTGTAGAGGGGAAATGCTATTTACTTGCACGTTAATAACTTTCCTTTGCAGGATGAAAACCATCTGCATATAAAGTATGGAGCACAGAGCCTGGCACGTGGCAGGAATTCAAATGGAAGTTATTCATGTCATTCTACCAGAGGTGGTGCAGCCAGATGAGACCCCAACATACCTTCTGGGTCAAGCCACTTCCGCCCCTTCTCCCCAGTCCCCAGGGCTTATGAGCTTGAATTAAATAGGATTAAAGGCTTATCGGGGCTGGGAGCTACACCCCAACTCCTGAGTTTAGCCCCAGACCTTCTGTCCGCCAGCTGAGAAGGACGAGCGAGAAAGGCAGCTGCGCAGGGGAGTGGCTGTTGCCTTCGCACGGTGTCAAGAGAGCTTCTGTGCAGGAGCCAGCCCTCCTTCCGGATCCCCATGGTGAGAAAATGGGCCCTGCTCCTGCCCATGCTGCTCTGCGGCCTGACTGGTCCTGCACACCTCTTCCAGCCAAGCCTGGTGCTGGAGATGGCCCAGGTCCTCTTGGATAACTACTGCTTCCCAGAGAACCTGATGGGGATGCAGGGAGCCATCGAGCAGGCCATCAAAAGTCAGGAGATTCTGTCTATCTCAGACCCTCAGACTCTGGCCCATGTGTTGACAGCTGGGGTGCAGAGCTCCTTGAATGACCCTCGCCTGGTCATCTCCTATGAGCCCAGCACCCTCGAGGCCCCTCCGCGAGCTCCAGCAGTCACGAACCTCACACTAGAGGAAATCATCGCAGGGCTGCAGGATGGCCTTCGCCATGAGATTCTGGAAGGCAATGTGGGCTACCTGCGGGTGGACGACATCCCGGGCCAGGAGGTGATGAGCAAGCTGAGGAGCTTCCTGGTGGCCAACGTCTGGAGGAAGCTCATGAACACGTCCGCCTTGGTGCTGGACCTCCGGCACTGCACTGGGGGACACGTGTCTGGCATCCCCTATGTCATCTCCTACCTGCACCCGGGGAGCACAGTCTCGCACGTGGACACCGTCTACGACCGCCCCTCCAACACAACCACTGAGATCTGGACCCTGCCTGAAGCCCTGGGAGAGAAGTACAGTGCGGACAAGGATGTGGTGGTCCTCACCAGCAGCCGCACGGGGGGCGTGGCTGAGGACATCGCTTACATCCTCAAACAGATGCGCAGGGCCATTGTGGTGGGCGAGCGGACTGTTGGGGGGGCTCTGAACCTCCAGAAGCTGAGGGTAGGCCAGTCCGACTTCTTTCTCACTGTGCCTGTGTCCAGATCCCTGGGGCCCCTGGGTGAGGGCGGCCAGACGTGGGAGGGCAGTGGGGTGCTGCCCTGTGTGGGGACACCGGCCGAGCAGGCCCTGGAGAAAGCCCTGGCCGTTCTCATGCTGCGCAGGGCCCTGCCAGGAGTCATTCAGCGCCTTCAGGAGGCGCTGCGCGAGTTCTACACGCTGGTGGACCGTGTGCCCGCCCTGCTGAGCCACCTGGCCGCCATGGACCTGTCCTCGGTGGTCTCCGAGGACGATCTGGTCACTAAGCTCAATGCTGGCCTGCAGGCTGTGTCTGAGGACCCCAGGCTCCAGGTGCAGGTGGTCAGACCCAAAGAAGCCTCTTCTGGGCCTGAGGAAGAAGCTGAAGAACCTCCAGAGGCGGTCCCGGAAGTGCCCGAGGACGAGGCTGTTCGGCGGGCTCTGGTGGACTCCGTGTTCCAGGTTTCTGTGCTGCCGGGCAACGTGGGCTACCTGCGCTTCGACAGTTTCGCTGATGCCTCTGTCCTGGAGGTGCTGGGCCCGTACATCCTGCACCAGGTGTGGGAGCCCCTGCAGGACACGGAGCACCTCATCATGGACCTGCGGCAGAACCCTGGGGGGCCGTCCTCCGCGGTGCCCCTGCTGCTCTCCTACTTCCAGAGCCCTGACGCCAGCCCCGTGCGCCTCTTCTCCACCTACGACCGGCGCACCAACGTCACACGCGAGCACTTCAGCCAGACGGAGCTGCTGGGCCGGCCCTACGGCACCCAGCGTGGCGTGTACCTGCTCACTAGCCACCGCACCGCCACCGCGGCCGAGGAGCTGGCCTTCCTCATGCAGTCACTGGGCTGGGCCACGCTGGTGGGCGAGATCACCGCGGGCAGCCTGCTGCACACACACACAGTATCCCTGCTGGAGACGCCCGAGGGCGGCCTGGCGCTCACGGTGCCTGTGCTCACCTTCATCGACAACCATGGCGAGTGCTGGCTGGGGGGCGGTGTGGTCCCCGATGCCATCGTGCTGGCCGAGGAAGCCCTAGACAGAGCCCAGGAGGTGCTGGAGTTCCACCGAAGCTTGGGGGAGTTGGTGGAAGGCACGGGGCGCCTGCTGGAGGCCCACTATGCTCGGCCAGAGGTCGTGGGGCAGATGGGTGCCCTGCTGCGAGCCAAGCTGGCCCAGGGGGCCTACCGCACCGCGGTGGACCTGGAGTCGCTGGCTTCCCAGCTTACGGCCGACCTGCAGGAGATGTCTGGGGACCACCGTCTGCTGGTGTTCCACAGCCCCGGTGAAATGGTGGCTGAGGAGGCGCCCCCACCACCTCCCGTCGTCCCCTCCCCGGAGGAGCTGTCCTATCTCATCGAGGCCCTGTTCAAGACTGAGGTGCTGCCCGGCCAGCTGGGCTACCTGCGTTTCGACGCCATGGCTGAGCTGGAGACGGTGAAGGCCGTCGGGCCACAGCTGGTGCAGCTGGTGTGGCAGAAGCTGGTGGACACGGCCGCGCTGGTGGTCGACCTGCGCTACAACCCCGGCAGCCACTCCCCAGCCGTGCCTCTGCTCTGCTCCTACTCTTCGAGGCAGAGCCCCGCCGGCACCTCTACTCTGTCTTTGACAGGGCCACGTCAAGGGTCACAGAGGTATGGACCCTGCCCCACGTTACAGGCCAGCGCTACGGCTCCCACAAGGACCTCTATGTTCTGGTGAGCCACACCAGCGGTTCAGCAGCTGAGGCTTTCGCTCACACCATGCAGGATCTGCAGCGAGCCACCATCATCGGGGAGCCCACGGCCGGAGGGGCACTCTCCGTGGGAATCTACCAGGTGGGCAGCAGCGCCTTATACGCCTCCATGCCCACGCAGATGGCCATGAGTGCCAGCACCGGCGAGGCCTGGGATCTGGCTGGGGTGGAGCCGGACATCACTGTGCCCATGAGCGTGGCCCTCTCCACAGCCCGGGACATAGTGACCCTGCGTGCCAAGGTGCCCACTGTGCTGCAGACAGCTGGGAAGCTCGTAGCGGATAACTACGCCTCCCCTGAGCTGGGAGTCAAGATGGCAGCCGAACTGAGTGGTCTGCAGAGCCGCTATGCCAGGGTGACCTCAGAAGCCGCCCTCGCCGAGCTGCTGCAAGCCGACCTGCAGGTGCTGTCCGGGGACCCGCACCTGAAGACAGCTCATATACCTGAGGATGCCAAAGACCGCATTCCTGGCATTGTACCCATGCAGGTGAGTCACAAGGGAAAGTTGGTCCCACATGGTCCCATGAGAAAGTCAATCGACTGTCCACACATCCAGGGCTCTGTGCAGGGTTCAAGGCAATGGCTTCCAGACTTGTTTTCATGTTAAAGTTTCACCAGTCAAATCTTTTCCTCTCTCTGACCCTGTCCTCCACTCCTCGTGCCCATGAGGTCCCTGACCACCTCTGGAGAACATCAGTACCCACAGAAGTTCAGGTTGAAAAATGCTAGTACAGAAGGAACTTCATCCTTGTCCGGGTAGAAAGCAAGAGTTTGCAGAATTTCTCTTTGTTGGTGTTAGAGAAAGAGGTTGCTAAGTCACATGAGGTCCCCATGAATTCCTCTCCTAGAAATGTGGGGTTTGTGTCCATCTACGTCACCTGTCTGCCTTGGGGGAATTGCAGTTTTTGTGAATGAGCCGGGGGGATGGAGACAGGGAATCAGGGAGTGGCCCTGGCCTCACATTTGCCTTGGAGCTAGAACATGGAGCCTGGGGACAGGCCCAGGGGTGCTGGTGCCCAGCCTAGACAACTCCCGAGGTGAGGCTGCCTTGGTGGGGCACTGACTGCCTTCTCCCCTCCCCCAATGCCAAGTACTGTCTCCCAAAGGTGTCATGCTGGGTGAGTGTGCGCCTAGATACAAGGGCCAACAGAATGGGAAATTCTGAGTGAAGCTGTGTGGTCAAAATATTTGATGTCAGCATTGCAAATCTGGGTAAATCAAGGCTAAGGAGGTTTGCTGCAGGGTGGATGAGAGAAAACTTCTGCAGATCAGGAGCCAAAGTACGCCACAAGCCTCAGCAAGCTCTCCTGTCAACAAAGAGCTCCATCAAAACAGCTTTACAACACCTCTCCACGGCCTTTATCATCTACTATTTCACTGCATGGCCACAACACTTAAGCAGGGAGCATTTGTCCTGGTTCCTTTGAAGGCAGGACCTGAGACAGGGGCTTGCGTGCGGGCAGTTGGTGTGGGAGATGTTTGCTGAAGCTGGAGTGAGGGAGCAGGGTGAATTGGATGGAGCCCAATTGGTGAGTCCATTATTGAGGCTGTTGTTTCTGAAGAGTCCAATAGCACCCTGACAAGTGTGAAGAGTGCCTCCTGGAGCTGTCCCTCTGCAGATAGAACTCAGTAGTTCCATCCTCTGTTAGCTGAAAGTCATTCCAAACAAGAACTCGCTCAGGCTCTGGAGCAGCTTGGAGAAGATCTTGAAGTAGAAAAAGACAAGGGTGCCCAGAGGCAGGGCCCTGTTGGCTGTGGCTGAAATCAGAGGGCTGAGGCACCAAAAGCATCTACGACCGAATTGTCATCTCATTTTACCAAACGGGGCACTGAGGCCTGGAGGAGCACACGGGACAGTGGCCTGCAGCCAGAGAACTTGTGACTGAGGTCAGCTCAAGGTCTGGAAGGCAGGGGTCCTGAAGTCAGCAGGGGTGCTCCTGGGCTGGAGTCACCTTGTATGGATTCGGGTCCTGGCTCTACCACTGGCTGGCTATATGAGCCCGAGCAAGTTCCTTAATCACTCTGTGCTTCGTTTTTTTTTTTTTTTAAATTTAAAAGATGAGGATAATAGTGTCTTCTCTACAGCAACTTCCACACTGCGCTCAGCCCAGGTCCACATCCCTGGTAAAGACTCAGGAGCCCTGTAGCTCATGCCTTCCCTTCCTGCCTCAGATAGGGAGGGAGTGATGAACTCAGACAAAAAGTATCTGGGGAGCTCAGGGAAGTCAGAGTGGAGACTGCGCCTGGGCCTCTCAACTCAGATGCCAGGTTGAGGAGTTGGCACCCGTGAGCATTCCCTGTAAGGAGGCTGCTGATCACACATGGAATTCACACCCCAGGCCCACTACCCATTTAACTTTCCAGGTACCATCAGGAAAGGCCCTGGCACCCACTCCTTCCTTACAAAATGTTAGCTCCCTTCCCGTGCCATCAACATTTTTCACGATGTAAAGGAATTCCATGGCACCCACTTTCAAATCTGAGCTTTCACTGTATCTGCAGAAGTGACAGGGAGTAGATGCCGGGCGGGGCTTGGCAGAACAGGGAACCACAGCTATGGAAGAGCTGGATGTGGACTTTCTTCTTTAGCAGAGGTGGTTGTCCATTTAAGTACCATGATCAGTAATGAAATAAAGAAATAAAGTAATCAAACCCCTAAAAAACAAGTGAGCTTTCAAATCTTTCCTTTCCTGACATGGAGCTGACCTCCCACTCTTTCAGATCCCTTCCCCTGAAGTCTTTGAAGACCTGATCAAGTTCTCCTTCCACACTAACGTGCTGGAGGGCAATGTTGGCTACCTGAGGTTTGACATGTTTGGGGACTGTGAGCTGCTCACCCAGGTCTCCGAGCTGCTGGTGGAGCACGTCTGGAAGAAGATTGTACACACGGATGCTCTGATTGTCGACATGAGGTCAGTGGGCCTGAGCAGCTGCTGTAGACAGTCAAAGCCATGTGCATGGTAGGGAAGAAAGGACTCTGGGACACAGGACGGGACCAAGGGGAGCACCCGGCTGTCGGGGCTCTGGCCTGCTAGCCCGGGGTTCTGGTGTAATTGGCCGGATGGGGCTCCACCACCGGTAGGTTTTAAGCTCACATGGCCTCAATGTGCATTCTAGGCTGAGAAGCACTGGGCCAGTCTGGTGGTCCCCAAATGTCCCTGGTCATAGGATTAAGTGAGGAGAGAGGGGAAGGGTGACCTTAAAAACACTGAGTCCAGGGTCCTTCTGAATCCAAATCCCTGCGAATCCAAAGCCCCAGGGGTGAGATCCAGTGACTAGTATATTTGACAAGCATCATCCAAGTGACTCTGATGATCAGCCATGTTTGGGAAAGCTAGGCCTCCTCCTATGCTTGGGTCTCATATCTTACAAAATCAGCGCAGGACAACCCTGGTCATGAGAATCATAAAGCCAATGGCCCAGTCAGAATATTACAGTTCAGCCACTATTGCTGCAAAAAGAACTCTTTACATCACAAAATTATTGCTGAGGGGATGCTTTCAGCTAGACCTCCCATCTGCTTCTGTGAAGGTATGCCTCACACAAGGCGAGTTTCCTTCCCAGAGCTGGGGGAAGGGAGTTAGGAGGGTAATGGGCAGAAGAATGCCCGTGTGTAGTGGCCAGCCCTCTCCTCACTCCAAGGACCATCAGGCACCTTCCACGCGCACTGGGAGGAGGGAAGCCTGCTCCCCGGGGGAAATGGACCCTGCCTCCACCCCCAGCTGCTGGATTGACTGAGAGAGAACGCTGGGTGCTGGCTTGCAATACTGTTGTGATTCTTAATTGTCACTAGGTGGCGCTGGATCACAGAGGTGGGTTCTCCTCCCTGGAAGAGAAACTCCCAGGGCTTGGGTTTGGGTATGTCAGAACTTGCGGCGTCTCTAATGACTTTATTCTTCAAACGGTCTATTGAACATCCAAATGACCCTCATGCTAAATCTCTTTCTGCTTAACTGTACTTGTTGTTCAGTCGCTCAGTCGTATCTGACTCTTTGCCACCCCATAGACTGCAGCATGCCAAGCCTCCCGTCCTTCACCAGCTTAACAGTATAGTCCACATTTTTTTTTTTTTTTTTACAGAGGAGACCCATCCCACAGGTGTGCTTTGCTTAAAGATCCTTCCAAGCCACAGTTTGGAGGTTCAGATGCTGAAGTCATGGGCCCTGAGCCCATCCAGGCCATCCTAGACCATCAACCAGAAGAGATTGCTAATACACTGCCAACGCAGTTGTTGGCATTCCTTGCTGGACTCCTTGTTTCACAGATAAGGAGACAGGGGCCAGAGAAGTCACACAGTGGGACATATACAAATGGCCTGGAATGACCACAGGCTCCGCGGTGCAGTCCCACAGCTCTGAACACTCCACCAGTTAGGGACAGACTCCACCACACTAAATGCCGTTAGGACATCTCAGCTAAGATGCCCAGTGGGGACTGTGAAATTAGTAAGCGTGAACCTGGGAAGATAGTGTTCTCAAAATGTGCTCCACTCACAGGCAGCATGAGTTCAGGGGAGCAGTCCATGGTCAGCAAGCTGAGGAAATTTATCAACAAGTTCCAAGCTGCAGGACTTGCAGAGCCTTTAATATAACATACAATATGTATCACATAACATATTAATACATGAACAGAAAGAATGGGTCTGTTATGTACTATTTTTTTTTAACGAATTTGACCACAAAGTCCCTTGTTCTCAAGAATCTTGTACTCTGGGAAATGCCAACCAAAGAATTCTGTAAGATAAGGAAAGGGCACCATACTTAGGCTGCCTGGAATTAAGAACAGTCCACAGGGCGAGGATTTGGGCCCCCTGGGGGCATCGAGGGCTTCCCTGTGGGTTCTGCCCCTTAGTGGGCCACTTTTCCCTTCCTTCAGGTTCAACATCGGTGGCCCCACCTCCTCCATCTCTGTCCTGTGCTCCTACTTTTTCGACGAAGGCCCACCTATTCTGCTGGACAAAATCTACAACCGGCCCAACGACTCTGTCAGTGAGCTCTGGACCCTTTCTCAGCTTGAAGGTGCGTGCAGAAGGCTTTCCTTCCTATTATTCTAGAAGCTCCTGAGAAATCAAGGAAAGACAGTTTGGGTTCAGGTAAAAGTAATCGTAGCCAGAATATAAAACCCCTGTCCTATTCCATGCACTCTGTGTATGAGACCTTCAATCCCTGCAAAACATTTACCATTATGCCCATTTTCTAGACGAGAAAAATGAGTTCTAACTAAGTCAGCTACCTTGTCTAAGGTCACTCAGCTAATGATTGTTCCAAAATTTGAACACTGGTTTGTCTAAAACCAAAATGCCTGCCATTCTTGCCATGACAACCATCAGTCTGAAAGACAAATGTAGAGCCAGAAGGATCCCCTGCCCATAACCAAATCCCAATGGGTTTCCAGTGGTTTTCCACCTTATCTGAACTCTCAGCAGCTGCCCAGCACATCTGCCTGAAGAAAGTTCATAACTCTAATGAACCTTCTGTTACCTGCCCTGGGCCCAGAGCAGAGGCTGGAGGAGGCAGTACAGCCCCTCTGCTTTACAGAACCACGGGTCTCCCGTTCACATCCCAGGGGATAGCCTGGCTCTGTCTCCCTTGCTTAGCTTGCAAAACCAAGGAACCTGGATGCCCATCTGACAGGAAGGCACTGGGAAACCCACGGAGGTTGTGCATCTAATCAGAAAAGCGCTCTGCAATTTTCATTTGCGCATTTTCTTATCACACAAGCATTTGGGGGCAATCTTCCAAGATACACATTCAATAATATTATAAAATGTAAATAAAAATCAGGACCAGATGAATTCTCAATTTAAATAGATATTCAAGACTGGAAGTTAAAACCAGATCTGCAGACCATGGAGCCCAGGAATTGCCATGTCCAATATGGGAGCCACATGCCCCGCATGCATTGGAATGTGTAAAGTGTTAAGTGCACACGAGATTTTGAAGATTTTATGAAAAAAAGGATGTAAAATATCTCAATAATTTTATTGTTTAAAAATTTTGAGAGGAGCATATTTTGGATCCATGGAGTTAGTATTAATAAATAATTAATAAACAGTGTTAAACTTCATTTTATCAATTCCCTTACACTTGTTTAACATGGTTGCTAGAAAACTTGAAATGACATTGGTGGCTTGCATTTAAGCTCATGTTGCATTCCATTGGACATCACTGTCCTAGAGGTTCTCACATTAAATCACAAACTTGGCTCTTCTGGGCGTCCAGAGTGAAAAGAGTCTGGTCAGGTTAGCCCTTCTCTCAGGTAAATCAGTCAAGCCTTTTCCCATCACTTGGTGAAAAACATTCTCAAGCACTTGCATGCTCAGGATCGGGCACACATCCTTATCCTCATTTTATAGATGCAGAAACTGGGGCTTAGAAAGGTGGAGTGAATTGCACGCAGACATGAGGATACAGAACCAACCCTCCTGTCTCTGAGTTGAGGCAGTCTGGAGAAGACCAGTACCCAGCGTGGGGATTTGACTCCCTATTTTGAAGGGTCTTGTATCTTGCAGGTGAACGCTATGGCTCCAAGAAGAGTATGGTCATTCTGACCAGCACTTTGACTGCTGGCGCCGCAGAGGAATTCACCTACATCATGAAGAGGCTGGGCCGAGCACTGGTCATCGGAGAGGTGACCAGTGGGGGCTGCCAGCCACCGCAAACCTACCACGTGGATGACACTGACCTGTACCTCACCATCCCCACCGCCCGCTCAGTGGGGGCTGCAGACGGCAGCTCATGGGAAGGGGTGGGCGTGGTACCTGACGTGGCTGTTCCTGCAGAGGCCGCCCTTACCAGAGCCCAGGAGATGCTCCAGCACACTCCGCTAAGGGCGAGGCGCAGCCCACGCCTGCACGGCCGCCGCAAGGGCCACCACAGGCAGAGCCAGGGAAGGGCGGGGTCTCTGGGCCGCAACCAAGGGGTGGTCAGGCCTGAGGTCCTGACTGAGGCCCCCAGTGGGCAGAAAGGGCCTGCTGCAGTCTGGTGGGTTAGAATCGCAGCTGCCCTTGGAGCTCATACATTTGGTCTCTTCCCAACTGCCAGCATCCTTTCTGTTGGAACACCTAGGGACAGGAAGCTCATCCCCTTCAAAGTCAATCCCCTGCAGGGAAGTGAAATCCAAATCTACCCCCACCCATGCTTCTTAATCACCAGCCCCTGGTCCTCACGCTGTCAACTAGAGCATCTCGGTCTAATCGCATCATAATTTGAGCCACAGATGCTAGGCACATGTACATTTTCTGGTAGACACATTTAAGAAAAGTACAAAGAAGCAGGTAAGATTAATTTGAATGATGTACTTTAACTCACTATATTCACAGTAGTATCATTTCAGTGTATACTCAATACAAAAATTACTATGAATTGGGATGCTTTTGCACCAAGTCTTTGAGATCGGGTATGTGGCCCATGCTTGTACCTTTCCATCAGCACATGTCACATTGGTCCAGCTCACAGCAGCCACCTGCAGCTGGCGGCTCCCGTGTGGCACAGTGCAGGCCCAGGGGTGCGGAGTGCCCACTCCTTCTCCACACTGTCCCCATTCTGTCCTCCCTGTGCCTGCATCTTTCCCATTAGAGCGCCTCTCTTCCTCTGCCTGGGCCCACATCTGTCCCCATCACGCGATGTTGCTCTCAGGGACAGGGATGTCCTGCTCAGCTCGTCTCCTACTGCTGCCAGCTGGCATGACGCCTGATACAGGCAGTGGATACACAGTGAACACACACCTATCAAGCTGAA
Source organism: Bison bison bison (assembly GCF_000754665.1). Lineage (NCBI taxonomy): Eukaryota > Metazoa > Chordata > Mammalia > Artiodactyla > Bovidae > Bison > Bison bison. The sequence continues at coordinate 4,593,134 of NW_011494913.1, read as the reverse complement.
AAGCTACGTGTTCCTCCAGGTAGCTGCTCTCAGACACGCGAACACGAGTTCAGGTCCCTTAGTAATCCTCTCTTCTCTGCCCCAAACCCTCCCAATCCAATTGTACACAATAAGTCTATCTTTCCTGCATGTTTCTCCCATGACCGCTTCTCCTGCTTCTGCCACGGACCCAAAAATGAGCTCTGATGCCACGAAGCTTCCCACCATGCAGTGTTGCTGTCAGAGGAGAGAGTGGCCCTGGGCGGCAGTCTGGGAACCTGCCCAGCTCGTCCAAGTGCAGCCTGTCACTGTGCCCGCTCTGACAACCAAGCTGACTCCTAACAGGCTGAGAAGTTTGAGGCAGGCAGAGCCCAAGAACTGCCCTGGATCTGGGCCAGCCCTGGGAGGAGACCTGGAGCCCAGGGGTGGCCTGGGGAAAGGAGACACCTCTAGCTGATGTCCTGGGACCATGCAACCCTGCTCTGCTAGAGTCACCGGGACCGAAAGTAAGAGAGCTCCCAGGGCTCAAAGTCGCGGTAGGGCGAGGCCAGGAGGACAGGGAGCCCCCACTGCCCATCCCTGCTCCTGGGGGAGCCCCCACTGCCCATCCCTGCTCCTGGGGGAGCCCCCACTGCCCATCCCTGCTCCTGGGGGAGCCCCCACTGCCCATCC
>NW_011494913.1:4591186-4592383 GCF_000754665.1 Bison bison bison | reverse complement strand
CTCTCTCACACACACACACACACACACACACACACACACACACACATATACATGCATATATATTATATATATAGCTATCTGATGATTACCTAAAGCAAACAATAGTATCTTCTAGATGGTAGTATTTAGGCTGATATTTTACCTTTCTTCTTTATACTTTCTCTTTTTCTTAAATTCTTATGATTAGCATATGTCATTATTTCAGGATGCAGCAGTCATTATTCCAAAAATATAATAAGATAAAATAAATTATATAACTGAGTCACTATCATAGTGATCATTAGCAGTTGTTTACCTTTTATGAGTTTTCCTTTTACATCATTTGGATTTCCTTGATATGCACCACTGACATTTACTATAGCTTATTTTGTTTAAGGTGTCTTGTATGTGTTGTGGGGTCCACAGATGGAGAAGATCCTGGTGGGTCTTAAATGTCTTAAGTAGGGGAAGAGGTGGAGCAGTTCTTGGGGTGGGTGACATACACAGATCTCCCTTCCAAGTGTCACACCACCTGGACACCCATTATTACCATCTCCGCAGAGTGGACTCTGCCTCAGAGCCATAGACATCAGCGGTTATTCACTGGCAGCCATACGTCTAGCACCGTGGCTGTTTGCCTTCGTTTAGGCCACCAGCATTTGCACCACTTTGGGTGTTCAGAGAATTGCTCCATATGAACTTGTGGGAAACAGGCTCACTCAGAAGCAGAGAGGTGGTTGAGAGCCCAGGTTCCAGCTTCAGCCTACCCAGGCGGGAAGGCCAGCTGTGTGACTCTGGGCAACTTAATTCATATCTCTGTGCCTCAGTTTCCTCTTCCACGCCATGGGCAAGATATTAGCACCTTTGGGGCTGTGTACATGCATGAGTTAATCTCATGCTTGGCCAATGTCCACTATAACCATTCCTCCACCATGAAACCAGATACCCTGGAGTGCACTTTCCAGCTGTCTGTGGGACACGTGTTCCTGCCTGGGCCAATCAGAGGCCCCTGTACCAGATGTTTTGTTTTGTTTTCATTTCTGCAGCAAATGACCCAGGGAAGCTGAGTAGCAGCGATGTCCAGATGTCGAGTATGCAGGGCAGCACTGCCACGCCCCAACTTATCAGGGGCAGCAGCAGCACCCTCCAGAGGCAGTTCCTGTGCCTGGCCACAGCTGAGGTCTTGCTGAGTAGCTCCTTGCTTCTGCTTACTATTCA
>NW_011494913.1:4590511-4591086 GCF_000754665.1 Bison bison bison | reverse complement strand
CTCCTGGGGGAGCCCCCACTGCCCATCCCTGCTCCTGGGGGAGCCCCCACTGCCCATCCCTGCTCCTGGGGGAGCCCCCACTGCCCATCCCTGCTCCTGGAAGCCCAGGCTCCAGGACTGCACGCTCAGGATGAAGTTCTGCCTTGCCCTCTGGTGAGTGCAGGCTGTGGTCGCCACAGTGACTTCCCCAGGGGGCTAGGAACAGCCTGGACTTCATCAGTCCCCTTCCCAGACCTCAGAGGTCTGGAGAATCTGGGCCACCACCCATCCCTAGGGGTTTTCTCTGCTAGAAGACCTCAAACCAGCCCTCGAAAGCCCCCATGAAAGGCAAGATTTTACTCCAGCTCCTTTTCCTCCTGCTAAATTCAAGAAAGATTCAGGGCATGATTGGATTTAGTAGTATCATATACCCTGTGATCTAACCTTTTTCTTCATTAGACCTATTGCCATACAGACAAATGTATGATCACCTTCTGTGCTTCCACTCTAGGACTCTCTCTCCTCCCTCTTCTCTCTCTCTCTCACACACACACACACACACACACACACACACACACACACATATACATGCATAT
>NW_011494913.1:4576011-4590411 GCF_000754665.1 Bison bison bison | reverse complement strand
TGCAGGGCAGCACTGCCACGCCCCAACTTATCAGGGGCAGCAGCAGCACCCTCCAGAGGCAGTTCCTGTGCCTGGCCACAGCTGAGGTCTTGCTGAGTAGCTCCTTGCTTCTGCTTACTATTCATCCTGGGCCCCCAGCTTGCCCACCCAACAACACCGGGTGAAGCCCTGGCTCCTCTCAAGACAAACTTTTCTGCTTCAACCATACACAGACTTTGTTTTTGTACAATGAACTGCACCATCCCTCCCCCTCCCTTGTCTTGAGGTCCTGGCTCAGTGCCTGAGTCCTCACCAGCCTTCTGCTCCATTTCTGTATCCCAGCCTGTAGCCAGGGCCGCTGTTTTGCCATGCAGTCTTCTCACATCTCCTGCTGCTTGAGAACCCCTCAAGGCACCCACTGATGTGCCGTGAGAGGGTTTAGACGAGGCTGTGTATCCCCTCTCCCAAGATATACCCAGTCACAGACGTGCTGGACCTTCATCATCAGGATTGCTGCTGGGCCCAGCTCCCAGGCACCACGCTGAAGCACCAGAGGAGAGGATGCCAGCTTCTCTCCCATCTCACCCCCCTGCTTCCTGTGCGCCTGCCTCTGCCAAGCAGCCCAACATGAAGCAGATAGACACGTCTGTGTTTCAGGGAGGGTCATGACCACCCACACAGCTTTAATGCAATGAGAGGATACAGTTCAGAAAGTAGAAGGATGCAGCCGGAAACAGTCATGAGCAAGGAAACCTGCCTCCAAGGTCCCCGCTGGAGGGCACCCATCTCCCACGCCCTGGTTTCTCTAGGATTAGCTGCCACCTGGCCTAAGGATCTCCTTACTACCTTGCAGATCAGGGTGGCTGGCAGTGAAAATAGCTGCATAATCCAAGCAGCTTAGAATAAGGGTATCAGAGGCCACTGGCTTCCTGTCTCCAGTTCCAGGAAAACATGAGATGGTTGGGGAACAAAAGGTTAAACGTAAAGAATGGCAACCCTCCTTTCAGAAAGCACTGACTCCCCAACCCCTATTCAAAATCGCCTTCCAAAATTCTTTTCTAGGACATGGCACAAATCAAAACACATTGGAGAATAATCTGTTTTTTAAATAGAAGCTTCATTCTATTACTTTCATATCTTACTATATGATCTTTAGACCGCGCACATGACTTCTACTAGAAAAAAAAAAATTAAACAAAACAGGCTCTTAAGAGAAGTGACCTGCAGGGGAGGCCTGCTGCCACCAGGGGGCACCAGCACCTCCCAAGGAAAGAAAGACTACAGGCTTCCCCTTGGGACAACCCCTGCTAACTTTCACCCCTCTGTAGGGGTCTCTCCCTCTGGCCAGAGGAACAGGGCGGTACTGCAAGGTTACAAGGCTAGGCCAGCACCCAGTCGATTCAAAGACTGGGATCGCAGTAGAGGTAAAGGTCTCCATCTGGTGGCTCCTGCCCCACCCCATTGCCGCCACCACTAAAGTGCTTCCTTCGCCCCGTGCCATTTTGACCATCAGTTTTTAAAGGAGAACTGGATAAATGGTAATAATGTCACATACAGCCCCGATTGCTGGCCTCGCCTGAGGCCTGTGTTCATCCTGGCCCTAAGGAGCCCTCACCCAGAGATCACTCTAGGTTTCAGGGCCTCCCTACCTCCTCTTCCCTTGCCACCCTCCCCCAAGTCCAGTGGGCTTCACTCACTTTCTTGAACCTAATTTTATAGCCATTTGACTAGACTCCCTGGTCTAGGATTCAGGAACTGGCCAGAAGTAGAAATCTGGGACCCTGACCTTGTTAAGGTTTTACTTCTCTTCCAGATAAAAGCAGAAAGAAAACCAGATCTTGGTCAAAATTGAAAACTAAAATGGATGTGAATGCAGAATGTCTTATTTTAGCCTCATTAGCACACTTGGGGGACTTTTAAAAACCCTAACTGAATGGCTGCTACTTGGGAGATCACATATTAAAATATAATTTGCTATTTTTTCCAGCCACTATAGGTATTTTCCCTTCCATTGTCCAGAAAGGAAGCCAAGACTTTGTTTATCGGCTCAGTGGTTCCTGTGTTACCTGCCTAATGCTGGCATTGCCAGAAAGCCACCAGGGCTGAGATCCAGGGAGAAGGTCCACAGAGGCAAAGATGCCAGCACAGCTCGGGGAGGCTGTTTGATGCTGAGAGGGTGTTCTCAGGTGTGAGGTTCTGGGGAACCTTCTGTAAACTGGAGAGATAGGGCAGGGATTTTAAAAAGACAGCCAGCCTACACTACCAGAACAGGATTGGGATGAAGAACAGATTAAATTATATAAAGAGAATTTAAGGAATGTGGCAATTCTTACTCTGGAATTGTCAAGTAAAATTCATACCTGCTGATGTGATGTTTTGTGGCAACTTCACCCGCCAACTCTTAACCGGGATGGAAGGTGGCAGAGAGAGTGTGAGCAAAGTTGTGATTAAAAGTGACTGCTCTCCGGCAGATACAGGAGCGGGAGAGAAAAGGGGTGAGACAGTCTTCAACCGCCATGGGGACTTTGGGAACCCAGCCTAGGGACAAGGAGGAAATGCCACATTAATAAACTGTAAGACATCACCTCCGTGAGTCATCTTGGAGTCTGTCGATCTGAATGTCAGCAAAACGACCTGCATCTGCATCAGTTTTTACTACAATGAACTCTGTCTTAAAAAGTTAAGTTGGGAGATGTTTTCTTGTGCTTCTTCATTAAATTAACTTTATTAAATTGTTTTCAAAATGTTTCTCTTGCTTACGAGTGATGCGGTCATTATTAGTAAGCATTCTGTTTGCAACCAAGCCAGAGGAGTATGGGTGGGCCAGGGAAGACACACTGGTCTAGACATCTACAGGGTCCTAGCCTTGACCGCACCACCTCCTGTCCCTGCATCGCTTTGCACGTCAGCTCTTGGTGGACCTCACTGCTATAAAGTGAGGGGATGGACCAGAAACGCAGAATCCCTTACAATTCTAAATTTCTACTTATAATTTTTTTATTTTAGTGTGCTTATACCTGTCAAACTGATTTCAAAGAAATTATGGAATAATCCAACAAGCCAGAGGAAGACAGTTGTGCATGCAGTTTAACAGATGTCAAAACCCTTGTGAGAAGCTGGTTTGTCAGGGGTGAGGCCAGACCAGGCATCTTACTCATTCCTTCTACAGAGGTCTGTTGAACACTTGCTTTGGCCTCCATTGTTCTAGTTGCTGGGGACAGAGCAGTGAACAACACAGCAAAAATTCCTTACATTCTAGTGATGGGAGATACAATAAACCAGATAATTCAGTAAAAAAAACAATATGCAAGAGAATGAAAATCCTCAAGAGAAGGCAACAGAAAATGTTGGGGAGGGCAGGGTGCAAGTTGAATTTTTAGACAGGAAGTCGATGCCTGGTCCTAAGTCCCAGTTTTTCAACTGGCCACAATGCCACACAGCCCAGCTAGGCCAAGCAGACACGTGGCAGGCTGGGAAGGATGTGAGCACGAGTGGGGCAGTCTGGGTTCTTATTCTCACACTGCTTCTCCAGAAGCCATAGTCTTAGGAAAATCAGCTGGCCTCTTGGAATTCAGTTTCTTCTGCTGTAAAATGGGAATTAAGTGTCTATCTCCAGGGCATATCATGCAAATTAAATGACATAATGTACGTTGCTGTGTGATGTGGGGTCTAAGGTTCCAACCACATAAGGTGTCCTTCCCTGCCCCGCATGGGACAGTAGGGGAGGGAGACTCCCCAAAGCTTCAGTCTCCTTCTGGGCAGAACCTCCCTGTGGGCAAATTCTAGCTCCAGGCAGTTTCCAAAGGGACTCAGCCTGCAGGGCTCCTGGGCTCCAAGCCTCTCTGTAGAAACGGGAGTGCTTCCTTGGTGCTTCTAGGGAACCCTGCTTCTTCCTTCCAGATGGAGAGGAAATGGTTCAGGAGGTACATCTTCGCTCCTCCATCCCACTTTACCTGTTGCAGCCAGAGTTCCCCTGGAAGGTCTTCTCAGAGCCAGCCCTCCAGGACGCTAGCTCCAACTCCTTTCCTTCAATGCCTTCCCACCGTTGCATTTCCAAGAGTCGCATCCTCACTCTGTCTGCCCATCTGTGCCTTGCAGCAGCCTCAGACACCTGTATCTCAGGAGCACCCTCTCCCTAGCATTTCCTGCCCTTTCGGAATCACCAGCTCTTGCTGGACTCTGCAGCTCAGCTTACACCCCCACCCCTACCCATGGGTTTGACTCAGTCATGCCCCTTGATGTGACCAGTGCAGCACAGGCCTCTCTGTTCTGCATCTGTCATGCTGCACCCGAATCATCTCACCTTCCAAACAAGGACCATGGGTTGAACTCATATGGCCCCCCCAGGGCCTGGCACACAATCTGGCACAGCCCAGACACCCAGGGAGGGCAAGAAATGGATGAATATATGGGTGGCTGTGGAGAGTGGATGTGAGGGTAGGTAGGAAGTCGGGGGAGTAGGAAAGAGAGGGATGGGGCAGGGTGGCAGGAGGGACAAGCAGCTGCCTCGGGCAAGGCGGGAGCCAGATGTGGTGACGGAGAGAGGTGGAGTCTGGGGGTATTTAGATGGATGGCGGCTGGCTGAGACCCCCACCAGCTCCTTTCTATCCACAAGCCTGAGTTCTGCAACTGAGGTCTGCAAGTCAAATGAGCAAATCTTGAACGTGAAGTGGAAACCAATTAAAAAAAACACTGCAGTGACTTGAAAGAAATTCCAACAAATGGCTTTCACAAACCAGCTTGTGTTTCAGCAGAGTTTATGATCTGAATTTGCATCATTAGGAATAAGGACAAATGTGGATGAACAGCAGGGGCGGAAACAACATGCGTTAGACGATAAACAGCATCCACAGCTCTCCCCGTCCTCACAGTGCTTCACGCCCTAAGGTTTTACGGTCGCTTCCCGAGAACTAAGAGGGGGGTGTTGTTTCACTTTCCCATTTTCACATATTCAGAATGTGAATAACCGTGGACCAGGTGTTGGTTGAATTACTGGTCCCAGTTCCTCCAGCCCCTGTAGGATTATACACGCACTCATGACTTCCCTACTGGCCCCCTGCACATCTCGCCCCTTAACTCTGGGTTTGGCCATCAACTTATTTTGGCCGAGCAGATGTTAATGGAAGTGACCGAAGCAGAGGCTTGAAGTGTGTTTGTGTATTTGGACTCGTCCTTCTGTGCTCTTGGCGTAGCCATGAGAGAAGCACGATGTGGTAGCCCATGAGTCCTGAGAGAAAAAGCTACCTGGAACCAAGATCAGGCAAGCCCAGCTCAACCCCATCCAACTCACAGACCCAGGACCGAGAAACCCGGCCCTGCACTGCTCGCCACTGCAATTCTGTGAGTTAACAACAGCTGACTACTCTGGACCATGACAACTGCACTCTGTACTTAGTGATGACACTGCCAGGCATGTGCTGGCCATTTCCCACACATCTTCCCACATAATCGTGACAACATCCCTCAGACACAGGCGTCACCATCTCCACTTTACAGATAAGGATGCTGGGACTCAGCTAGAACAGTCTGCCCAAGCTCAGGGCGCGTATGTGAAAGGCCAGGACTCCAATCACGCCTGTCTGCCTCCAAAGCCCCTGCTGTGCACCAAACTTGCTTCCACGTGGAGCAGAAGCTGTGCTGACAGGAGAAGAGCCCCCTCCTGAAGACGCCGGAAGCGCTTGGTGCCTCTTCCTCAGCATACCCTGTGATTAGCAAAGTGCCTTGTTTCACAATTGTATTTCCTTTAAAACACACATGGGGACTGGTTGTCTTTTTCCAATTCTGACTGAGCTGTTCATCCTCAAATGCCCCAGGAGACAGCCCCAGACAACCGTGACCGGCCTTTTCAGAGGAAGGCCCTGTGAGCCATCTTGGCCTCATGGCCAGCGCTTGCTCCAGACCGCCCGTTAACTGGGCGAAGTCACGTGCCGGCGGCCAGCGCTTGCTCCAGACCGCCCGTTAACTGTGTGAAGTCATGTGCCGGGAGAGGTGGTGGCGCTCGCGGAAGCACTCGTGGCAGATGGGGCACGTGAGGGTCTCTGCTCTCAGCCTCTTGGAATGCAGGTTGGGCCCCGCATGCTCCTTTTTGTGGTGGGATCTCATGTGGAAGACCAGGTCGGACGTCAGGCGGAAGGACAGGTTGCAGTTGGCGCACCAGTTCTGGGTGGACAGGCCCAGGGAGGTGAGTGTAGGGGGCAGCAGGGCCCAAGAGCTGGTGGAGGACGACGACGGGGGCGTGGGGATCTGGACCGTGGCGTGCTTGAGCCACAGCGTGGGGGCGCCCAGGAAAGTGCCGCAGAGAGGAGCATGTGGTGGCCCCGTTTGCAGGTTCCAGAAATCACCCACCAAAAGCTTGGAGTTGGAAAGTCGACCCCAGCAAGTGACATCAACCGTGTTGATGAGTCCCAGCAGCTCTCCCAGGGCATCTGCAGGTTCACCTGCCTGAAAGACACAGGCTGGTCCCAGTCTCCCTGCTGGACCCCTGGCTGGCTTGCTGAAGGCACTTCTCTGCTCCCTGCGGGCTCCACTGGGCCACACAGAGACGCGGGTGCTGCCAGTTAGGTCCCTGCGGATATCGGGGGTCAGCTGCTGGGGGCCAGGCTGGCCTACAGGGCCACTGTGCTTCCTGTCTTGGGCCTGCCCACCCCCAAGCCTCTTCTTGAGCTGACGCACCTCTGTGAAGGCGCTCTGCCCCTGTTCCCACCAAGTCTTTTGGGGCATCAGCTTTCCCAGCCTGAGCTTGCCTGGGGCCACTGACAGTACCATCTCGGCACAGGCCTCATCCTGGCCACTGCCGCCCAGGGCAGTCTCAGAGCCCAGGCAGTTTGTTTTCTCCAGTAGCACTGGCTTCTGGCCCCAGCCCTGCTCAGATTCACTAAGCTGCCATCTGTTTTCAGCTGAAGGGCTCTGCAGAACTCCCTTCCCAGTAGCCATGGGGGCCACAGAGCCTGAGCCAGCTGAGTAAGGTGGATCCTCCGGCAGCTGTCAGCCCCAGGAGTTTCTGGAGGGCTTGGCCCGGGGAGTGGCTGTGAGATTGAAGGGCTCCCCTGGGGCCTGGGCCAGCACACTTGGACGACAGGGCTCTGCAGAGAGAGGAAGCAACAGGCCATGAAACGTGTGCTCTTCACTCAGGGACATATCATAGCATGCAGCCTGTAGGAACTTAGAGAACGCCTCCCCTCACCCGGGACCTCAGTATCTTGGGCCAGTTGCTGATAAGAGCATGAACTTGAAGGCAGACAAGTGTCCATGTGAGTCCAAACTCTGCCAGTCTTCAGCTGTGTGATGTTAGACGAGCTACCCTTCTAATTAATCTTCTCAGCTAACTTGACCAGAGACAGTTTTCCTCCTTTGTATCCAAAGCATCCTGACTGCTACAGATGCAGCGATTCACCCTGACTCAGAGCACCACGGTTTCACCACTAGGGCTCCATCAGAGGACCACAGCGCACAATGCTGCCACCCAGAGGCCAGACTCAGTACTGCCCTGCATCTATCAGCATCCAGGCAGGAGCTGCTGTGTTAACAGCGGCACAAGGCTTCCACCGGTCAGTAGTGACTTGGTTGACACTCTTAACATCTCCGCACCCTGATAAACAGCAGTTTTTGTTCCTTGCTGCTCAGTGTGCCAATTTTTCTTCCAAATAATCACACACACCAGGACATTTCAAGCACTTGATGACAGGAACTCTGTAGCACAGGTGACCAGAGGGTAAAAGCTGGACAATAAACACCCAGGCAAGGCAGGCTGGGTGCGCGGCTGCTCCTGGCCCCTGCTCCCACGCCTGGGGAGCCACCTTTCTACCAGGCCCTGACCCTGCAACAAGTGTGGGTCTCCCCTCTCCACTCTCCTGACTACACTTGTTTTTCACACATTCATCCACTTGCTTGTCCTCTGCTCACCTGTCAACTGTCAGAGGTCTTCTTGTGCCAACCTACTTGGCATTAACAGGGGAATCAGCCTCTGCTTTGCCCTCAAGGTGCTCATGGCGCAGGGGAGATACACAATGGCCATATGTGAATGCGCCTGGAAGGAGAGGGAGCCATCAGCCCTGCTGGGGAGACATTTACCCCTCTTCCCTGACCAGCCCACCAGCAAGTTCTTGAAGCTTGCAGACCCATCTTTAAGTGTCTCCTCAGCTTGTGAGAGGTTTGCTGGACCACACTCCACTGAGTGTTCTGAGCTTTTATCATTAAGAAATATGTGTCCCGAGCCCAGGAGGACTGTGAGGAGTGGGCAGCTCTGATCCTTCCTCACAGGGACATCATTTAGGTTCAACTCAGCTTCTTCTTCTTCTTGGCCTGCCTCCTGCTCCACCTGTAAAAGGCCTCACAGATACCTGCCCTCCTTATCACTATCTTGGTGACAGAAGTCTGTGACATGTGCTTGGCATATGAGTGAAGAGGACCCTGGTCCTGCAGTACTAAACATCCTGCCTGATGTCCCTGCAAAGAGGAGGCACAGCTGGGACTGAAACCCAGGTGTGCGCCCCCAAAGCCTGCCTGGCTGCACTGGCCATGTCGCCTTCCCAGAGTCCCCCTGATGAACAACCAAGCCAACTACGTGACCCAAATACCAAAGGAGGGTATACAGAAGGTTTAAGCTTCCTTTTCCCGCCTTCTCTCCAACTTCTCCCAAGCTTTTACCCAATCAGAAAGTCAGACTCTTTGTCTAACCTGTGAAGTTTGAACAGTTTGTGAGGAAACACATGCCAGACCTACCCTTCAGCCCATCCAGTGTGACTCCAGTCTCCTGCTTGGTCGTCCTGAAAGGACTTCCAAGATGGGCCACCAGGGGTAGGTGAGCCTCCCCAAATATCTTTTCCAAACTGAGTCCTCAAAGGAGATGCCATTGACATCAGAATTAGTGCCGGTCAACGTTACTTGAGGAGGCAGAGATGGCCATGTCACTGCACCGAGTGACCCTGAGCTGTCCTTCTCACCTCTCTCAGCTTCAATTTCCCATTAACTGGGGTTGGACTGAATTATCTCCACAGTCCTTTCCAGATCTAACCATGTGTGACTCCAGTTGGGATGAAGCCGTTTCTCCCTCTAGCAGTCTGCTCGACACACACACACACATCCAGGCACATTCACACCCTCACATACACATGCATTCACAATACATACACACCCACAGTCTCACAAGTAGTCACTCTCACGTACATACTCACATACACTCAAACACATACACACTATTAACAATCAAATGCACATACACCCTCACACAAACTCCCCCTTCTTCTCTCTCTCACTCTCTGCCCCTCACTGTTTACCAGATGTAGAACCACCTGATGTGTTTCCCACAGCTGGGCAGGAGGCTGCCTTGCTGACCTGGCTGCACCCCTGTACCCCTCTGCACACAGCCCCACTGCGTTGCCCTCACAGCTCGGGCAACATTGTCCAACCACAGCCATGCAGACCCCATTGACAGAACTTCCAGTGTTTTGAACGACAGATGAGAAGACCTTCTCAGCTATAAAATTTGAAACATGCTGTCTTCCTGCAGGCTGGAGTGTTTGCTACGAGAATGCTTCATGATATAAGTATACATCTCACCATTTATTGACTACATAAATGTACGTGCCAGAGATGCCCAGAGCTTAACACATCTTACGTTATGGCATTTTCACGACTACATGAGGAGTGTTGCGGGTCTCAGTCCAAATGTGCTCATCTACAACCTACAGATGCCGTATCAATAAACCCTGTGCTGCTCCAGCTGTTTGAGACTCTTCTAGATCTGGATTCTGTCAACTGCTGAATCCACCCGAAACACTCGTCAATGTTATCATCCAACTCCTGATAATGATAATGAGAACAAGGAGGAGAAGGAAGGAAAGGTGGAGACCAAGGTACCGAACTGATGGAAGACCTTAGCATGCCGTCCACCCTCCCTGACTGAGGGTCACCACTCTCACACGCACCAGCACCGCCAGGTCAGGTCACCCAGGCAAGTGCAAAGAATGTCCTAGCAAACCCCTTCTGGGGACCCACCTAACCTTGGTCCACTGCATCTGCGGCAATCACCAGAAGGAAGTCTTTCAAATGAAAGATGATATGAGTCTGTTGTGGCTTGTTCGGGGTCAGGGGACCACAGGAACAGCCGCTCAGTGCTGCTTCTGTCCCCCTTTCCTACATGGACCTACCAACGCCCTTTGCAACTGGAAGGTGGCTCTCTGTCCAGAAGATCGCTGAGCAAAGCAGAGCCGCTCCCTCCTCTTTCTCTTTCCACTGACACCAGCTGTTCTAGCAGCAAGCGGATCTATGCATCCCTTGATTTTTTCCTCCCTTCCAATATTAAAGGAACTTTGCTGTCCTCCACACTCCTCAGTAGCCTAAGTCCATTCCGGGCTCTTGATCCCTGACATTATTTACTCATCCTTGTCACTCTGCTGTGCGTGTCCTGAGAAGGGACTCTTCTTGCCTTCCTTGGTTATTTCAGTCTGAGCTCAGCAAGACAAGCCTCTGAGCCATACAGACATCATTCAGTGCTGGCTTCCCTGGTAGCTCAGATGGTAAAGAATCTGCCTGCAGTGCAGGAGACCCGGATTCGATCCCTGGGTCGGGAAGATCCCCTGGAGAAGGAAATGGCAACCCACTGCAGTATCCTTGCCTGGAAAGTCCCATGGACAGAGGAGCCTGGTGGGCTGCAGTCCATGGGGTCACAAAGAGCCGGGCATGACTGAGCCACTAACACTTACACTTACACACTTGTGGTCTTCCTATTGAAGCAATCTGACTTCAATCCCAGACTCGCCAACCTTTTCCCAGCCTTCAGATGAAGTACTGATCTTGGCAGACTTCTGAAACTGAGCCTCCCAAGTCAAGAGTTTGTCTGACCATGTCTGTCCTCCCCTCCCACTGGGAATACTTCTCCCTCAGGACTCAGTCCACCAACCAGTGTTCTACTGACCAAAAGATGAAGTTTTCCGAGAGGTGAAGCCTCACCTGCCCCGCAGTGTAAAAGCGCTTGTTTCTCCGTTTATTACCTACTGCTGGGGCACTGGCTGCAGACTCCAATCATTCCTTCATCTGAGCAGCACTGGTCACATTCTAACTTTCTGTTCAGGTTCTAACCAGGCTGTCCCAGGAAACTTCCAGCCTCACAGTCACAGGGAATTTAAGTGTGTGGATTTCTAGGGTCAGAATGCCTGGGTCAAATACAGCTCTGCTCTTGCCAATCACGTGACCCTGGACAAGGTCCCGATCCTCTCACTGCCTCTGTTGTCTCACTATGGATCACCTTAGTGCCCACTTCATGAGGTGGTTGTGAGGATTAAATGGATTAACATACCTAGAGTGCTAAAGAGCCTGCCTCAATAAATGTGAAAGTGAAAATAGTCACTCAGATGTGTCCAGCTCTTTGCCACCCTATATACTGTAGCCCGCCAGGCTCCTCTGTCTGTGGAATTCTCCGGGCAAGAATACTGGAGTGTGTAGCCATTCCTTCTCCAGGGGATCTTCCCAACCCAGGAATCGAACCCGGGTCTCTTGCATTGCAGGCAGATTCTTCTCTGTCTGAGCCACCAGGGAAGCCCAGGTTTATCATCATACTAGTAATTTATTATCATACTAGTTCTGAAGGTTAAAGACAAGCTCAGGGCTGCCTTCCCTCCACTCATGCCCCTCCCTGCCAGGGACCAGCACACAATAGTGTTTAATAAGGGACCAAACAGCCTGGGCAGTTTCCACCTTCCCCCTCCATTTACAGGAAAAAGAACTCTTTCTCAAGCAACTGAATGATAGCATGTTACTGATATCTGAACATACTCACCACCCACAGCTAGCCAGCCAGCCTCCGATTGTCCCAAGTTGCAGCTCAGAAACTAGGTCTTATTCAGTGAAACCATCTCTGCCGACAGGGCCTTTCTCCACTGCTTCCTCTTCAGCTAAAACAAATGAGAACAGAAAAGTCTTCTGGGCCTCAAGACTTTGGTTTCCTCAGACTCTAGAGATGCTTCTCATACTTTTTTGGAAGATTTCTGAGGATAATCATCTATCTACCTCTTCTATATGTGGATTGTATGGTGCTGGGTTTTCCTAAAAGGGAAACATACATGTTTTCTAGATATCCTCTAGCCAAAGAACTCTGAGAAAATGAAAAACTGCAGAGTTGTCCAGGCCTTCCTGGAGGTTGGCTACTGGTGCCACGCAGTGGGAAAGAAGAGAAGGACTTTCCAGCCAGCCCTCGAAGGCTCCACATTCAGTTATGCCTACATCCCTCTAGTAGCAATGCCTGCTATGATCAAGCAAAACCAAATGCAGGATTCCCAGGATGTAGCCAGCTCCCAGACCCACTGTGAGGTCAGCTGCAGTCCTAACACAACTTGGCCAGTTCCAGTGGCAGTCTTCAGAGGAAAAGTCCATGGTTTGTACAATAGACTGCATAGTCAGACTCTACAAGAACATCATTGGCTAGAAAGAAGAAGAGATGCAGTCTATTGGAGAAGGAAAAGAAATTCAAAAGCACTGCAGCTCAAGATTTTGCCTAGAATAAAAAAAAATTATGAGATCGTCTGTTTTAAAGAAAAGTTGTCACCTCTTAGGTTTTCTGAAAAAGAAATCTGCTAATCAAAGCAGACATGATAGTTCTATATCATTGGAAAAGCATCCCTTCCGCCTCCCTCCCCAAATTCTAATACCTGGGAAGTCAGAGGTTAAATGATGCAAAAGACAATTTAACTCTTCAGTCCAGAGAACAGTCTCCCAAATCAAAGTGTCATGCTTATACCTATGAAAGTGTCCAATGTTCTTTGACATAAAGTAGAAAAAAAATTTTCTTTCAATAAACACACTGAAATCTTCTTCCATCATTTTTAATTTTTGTTCAATTCTGTGTGATTTATCTACTGACAAATTTCCTTTTGTGTATCAACCAAAAGTTAAATAAGATGAATTATCACTAAAAATCATAACAAACTCAAAAAGCAGGTTAAATTAATTATGAAAAACAAAAGCCTCAAATGTTGGACAGTAATTAGCAGCTTTAAAACCAAACAAGTTTCCTTTTTACAATTATATATATATATATATATAGTATGTATATGCGCACGTTTGAACATATAGCTATACATGCCACAAAAATATCATCAAATAATGAAATCATGTCTGATTAAATTTTTAAGAAGCAAAAAACTGCTTTGCTATATAATATTTTCTACTTCATTTCTCAAAAATGAATCAGATTTGTTTTCCTATATTCACTTAGTATCTTGGATATGAAAATGAAACCTTTCTACTGTGGTCTTACCTCATGTACACAAAAACATCACTCTCCAATGTCACAATAATTGTTATAAAAAGGCTGGATCATTCAACAGTAATTCTGAAACCTAATTTCTGCACACTACCAGCATTGCCAAGTATACACTTTATAAATTTATAGTTAACTTCGTTTCAACTCTCAGCCAAATGTTTCCCATGCAAAGCTCTGGCCTATTGTCTTCCCATAACTGCTCTCTGAATCCCACCCTGGCCCTCCCTACCAACCTGGCCTAGTACTGCCTGCACAGAAGGATGGCATGGGCCCCCATGTTCCCTTAATGTTCCTGCAAAATTTAGCTTACTGGTGCTGTCTGTGTCTATTACTAAAGGCCAAATACCAAGAAAAGGATTCAATCAATGCCTTGTTTCTAAAGCCAAGTATTTCTTTCAGCTCACCCTGAAAACTCAGAGATTTATAACTTGATCCTTTATGTATTTTCCCACAACAGGCACTGAACAGGTTACATGCCTAGATCTTTGATATAATCAGTTGGAGAAAGGATCTGGAACAAATGCATCGTTTTTACCCTAGTACCCAGAACAAACTCTGGCTAATAACGGAGCGGCAGAGGATGGGTGAATGGCTGAAGGGATGAATTAAAAGGATTGCAGCACAAAAAGTCAACCTAGGAGAAAAAAACAAACAAACAAAAAAAAATCCAAGGTGGAATTCTTGATGGGGGAAGGAAAAGGGGAAGAAGGGAGGAGGAGAGAGAGAAAGAAGGAGAGAGAAAAGGAAGACGGGGGACACAGGTAAAACAACGATGGACAAGAAAAGGTGAGACAGATGAGAGAAAAATACAGAGAGAAGCAAGGAGACAAAAGACAGAGGCAGAGGGCAGGGAGAGGGGCAGCACGGGAGCGGGGAGAAAGGAGCGATGGAGAAGGCTGGTGACAGCGGGAAGAACCGAGCAGTTAAAGGCAGGGCTGAGAACCTGCCCCGGGGTAAGGCCAGTATAAATGAGATGACTCCCGACCCCCACGCCCATTCGCGGCCCCGTCCCGGGGGCAGGACAGCGCGTCTCACCTCGGCTCTCTCGCGGCGCTGGGGACGCGCTGGCAGCCCCGGCCGCCTCCAGGTCGCGGCCGTGACACGCGGCTCGGAACTTGGCGCGCGAGCCCTGGGGGCCGGCTGGTCCCCGCCTTCCCGGACTG
>NW_011494913.1:4574071-4575729 GCF_000754665.1 Bison bison bison | reverse complement strand
AGCAGCAGGAGACCCGCTCCCGGCACCGCCCGCCGCAGATCCAGATGCCGCACCGCACGCCTTCACCTAGCCCTCTTGGCGGGGCCTGGCCGGCCCGCGAGCCCCGCTCCGCATATCTCGACCGGCCGTCCCCGCTGGCTCAGGTGTTGCCCCATGCCTCGCAAGTTCGGGACTGAGGAGGGTGCCCTGGCGCGCGGGCTCGCCTTTGGAGGCGGCACTTGGACCACGGCAGAGGCTGTACGTGATCTGTGTGCTGCGACTTCTACTCTCTTAGGTCTCCGAGACCCAGGCGACAGACAGTACAGATGGTCGGTGCCCTGCGGCTGCAGATCCTCCGTGCGCTGCCCAGAGACCCCCATCAGCGTCATGGACTCTCCTTCCCTTCCAGGCTGAGCGGCCGTGCAAGCTCCATGTTTGTGGCTTCCCCAGACTTCACTGGAGCTGACCCTCGGCCTCTCAGCCTTTCCTGAGCCACCTCAGTTCTGAAATGGCAGCGTTTTGCCAGATAACGGTGAGTTCTGTGCCTTCACAGAATGCACAGGTGGCAGGGAACTTAATTACTCGCGGAAGGTGGGAGAGGCCAGCGCCTAAAGGGTTGGGGACCAGAGGAAATGCCTTCTAAGTGACTGCATTCATGCCAGATCGTGGACTAAATAGGACATAGACCTGGAGTGAGGGTGAGAGGAGACGGGAGTAGAGTCTCAGGTAACCTGAATGGTTGCAGTGGCATCCAGGTGTATGGGTCACATTGTTTGAGCCCAGCAGAAGGGCAGAGCAGATTGGATAGGGGAAGAGAGAATCCTTGAGGGACTAAAGGGAACCTTCCTTCAGTCACTCAGTAACTGTTCTGGATGCCCCTGAAAGGAGAGTGTGGTTTCCTAAGATGACAAAGCCCTGTGCTTTTCTCAAAGATTTGGGAGCATCTGTTACACAAGGCAAGATTGTAAAGGACCAAAATTATGATGAGTCTGAGGTGGGCAAAGTGAAATTCAGAACAGACATTAAAGTTCTGGTAACGGCCCCCAAAGCAAAACTTTCCTTCTGTGAAGAGAGCCCACTAATTAACATGGACATGAGAAATCAAATCTCTAATGTGCAGCTCAGTCAGCCTTACTGGAATTACAGGACTTCTAGGACAACCTCGAAAATAATCTGTCCACCTAGAATTCTGTATCTGACCCAACTGTTATTCAAGAGTGAGCACAACACAGATTTTTTCAGGGGTACAGAGCCTAAATTGAACACCCTCACAACCTTGGTGAAAGAACTAACAAAGAATGTGTTTCAGAAGGAAGGAAACAGAACCCAGAAGAAAGCAGAGAGTTTCAAGAAACAGTGACTGTAAGTCCAAGATCAAGATGTCAGTAGGGTTGGTTTTTTATGAAACCTCCCTGAATTGTAGGCAGCCACCTGCCCTCTGTGTCCCAAACACTGCCTTTTCACTGTAACTGTTTGAGGCCCATCTCTCGTCTCTTACTTTTCTTATGAGGATACTAGACTTAGGCCCAACACTTAAGACCTTATTTAACCTTAATCACCTCCCTAAACACGCAGCATCTAAATGCAGTCCCATTAAGGATTAGGGCTTGATAAATGAACTTGGCAGTTAGGGCACAATTCAGCTCATAGCACTCAGTAAATATCAAATAAGTTACATC
>NW_011494913.1:4572974-4573971 GCF_000754665.1 Bison bison bison | reverse complement strand
AACCTTCCCACAAAGAAAATACCAGATATAGGAGATAGTGTATCAAAAATTCATGAAGCAAATCATTGTGATCATGTTCAAAATCTTTCCAAAGACAATGTAAAACCCTCCCAAGTGCATTTTAGGAGGCTCAGTTCAGTTCAGTTCAGTCACTCAGTCATGTCCGACTCTTTGCAACCCCATGAATCGCAGCACACCAGGCCTCCCTGTCCATCACCAACTCCCAGAGCTCACTCAAACTCATGTCCATCGAGTCAGTGATGCCATCCAGCCATCTCATCCTCTGGTGTCCCCTTCTCCTCCTGCCTCCAATCCCTCCCAGCATCAGGGTCTTTTCCAATGAGTCACCTCTTCACATGAGGTGGCCAAAGTACTGGAGTTTCAGCTTTAGCATCAGTCCTTTCAATGAACACCCAGGACTGATCTCCTTTAGAATGGACTGGTTGGATCTCCTTGCAGTCCAAGGGACTCACAAGAGTCTTCTCCAACACCACAGTTTAAAAGCATCAATTCTTCGGCACTCAGCTTTCTTCATAGTCCAACTCTCACATCCATATATGACCACTGGAAAAACTATAGCCTTGACTAGATGGAGCTTTGTTGGCAAAGTAATGTCTCTGCTTTTGAATATGCTATCTAGGTTGGTCGTAATAGTCTTCAGTTCAGTTCAGTTCAGTCTCTCAGTCATGTCCAACTCTTTGTGACCCCATGAATTGCAGCACGCCAGGCCTCCCTGCTCATCACCAACTCCTGGAGTTCACCCAGACTCACGTCCATCGAGTCAGTGATGCCATCCAGCCATCTCATCCTCTGGTGTCCCCTTCTCCTCCTGCCTCCAATCCCTCCCAGCATCAGGGTCTGTTCCCTCCCAGCATCAGGACTCTGATGATTCCATCAGAGTCAACTCTTAGCATGAGGTGGCCAAAGTACTGGAGTTTCAGCTTTAGCATCAGTCCTTTCAATGAACACCCAGGACTGATCTCCTTTAGAATGGACT
>NW_011494913.1:4571219-4572684 GCF_000754665.1 Bison bison bison | reverse complement strand
GACTCTTTGCAACCCCATGAATCGCAGCACACCAGGCCTCCCTGTCCATCACCAACTCCCAGAGCTCACTCAAACTCATGTCCATCGAGTCAGTGATGCCATCCAGCCATCTCATCCTCTGTCATCCCCTTCTCCTGCCCCCAATCCCTCCCAGCATCAGAGTCTTTTCCAATGAGTCACCTCTTCACATGAGGTGGCCAAAGTACTGGAGTTTCAGCTTTAGCATCATTCCTTCCAAAGAGATCCCAGGGCTAATCTCCTCCAGAATGGACTGGTTGGATCTCCTTGCAGTCCAAGGACTCTCAAGAGTCTTCTCCAACACCACAGTTCAAAAGCATCAATTCCTTGGCGCTCAGCCTTCTTCATAGTCCAACTCTCACATCTATACACGACCACAGGAAAAACCATAGCCTTGACTAGACGGACCTTTGTTGGCAAAGTAATGTCTCTGCTTTTGAATATGCTATCTAGGTTGGTCATAACTTTCACTCCAAGGAGTAAGCATCTTTTAATTTCATGGCTGCAGTCACCATCTACAGTGATTTTGGAACCCCCTAAAATAAAGTCTGACACTGTTTCCACTGTTTCCCCATCTATTTCCCATGAAGTGATGGGACCGGATGCCATGATCTTCGTTTTCTGACATGTTGAGTTTTAAGCCAACTTTTTCACTCTCCTCTTTCACTTTCATCAAGAGGCTTTTTAGTTCCTCTTCACTTCCTGCCATAAGGGTGGTATCATCTGCATATCAGAGGTTATTGATATTTCTCCCGGCAATCTTGATTCCAGCTTGTGTTTCTTCCAGCCCAGCGTTTCTCATGATTTACTCTGCATAGAAGTTAAATAAGCAGGGTGACAACATACAGCCTTGACATACTCCTTTTCCTATTTGGAACCAGTCTGTTGTTCCATGTCCAGTTCTAACTGTTGCTTCCTGACCTGCATATAGGTTTCTCAAGAGGCAGGTCAGGTGGTCTGGTATTCCCATCTCTTTCAGAATTTTCCACAGTTTATTGTGATCCGCACAGTCAAAGGCTTTGGCAGTCAATAAAGCAGAAATAGATATTTTTCTGGAACTCTTGCTTTTTCCATGATCCAGCGGATGTTGGCAATTTGATCTCTGGTTCCTCTGCCTTTTCTGAAGCCAGCTTGAACATCAGGAAGTTCACGGTTCACATATTGCTGAAGCCTGGCTTGGAGAATTTTGAGCATTACTTTACTAGCGTGTGAGATGAGTGCAATTGTGCAATAGTTTGAGCGTTCTTTGGCATTGCCTTTCTTTGGGATTGGAATGAAAACTGACCTTTTCCAGTCCTGTGGCCACTGCTGAGTTTTCCAAATTTGCTGGCATATTGAGTGCAGCACTTTCACAGTATCATCTTTCAGGGTTTGAAATAGCTCAACTGGAATCCCATCACTTCCACTAGCTTTGTTCGTAGTGATGCTTTCTAAGGCCCACTTGACT
>NW_011494913.1:4567746-4571119 GCF_000754665.1 Bison bison bison | reverse complement strand
AGGAAGTCTTGCTTATCTCTTCTTGGTATTCTTTGGAACTCTGCATTCAGATGCTTATATCTTTCCTTTTCTCCTTTGCTTTTCACTTCTCTTCTTTTCACAGCTATTTGTAAGGCCTCCCCAGACAGCCATTTTGCTTTTTTGCATTTCTTTTCCATGGGGATGGTCTTGATCCCTGTCTCCTGTACAATGTCACATCCCTGTCTCCTGTACAATGTCACGAACCTCAGTCCATAGTTCATCAGGCACTCTATCTATCAGATCTAGGCCCTTAAATCTATTTCTCACTTCCACTGTATAATCATAAGGGATTTGATTTAGGTCATACCTGAATGGTCTAGCGGTTTTCCCTACTTTCTTCAATTTAAGTCTGAATTTGGCATAATAGTCTTACCTAATAGCAAATCCAGATAAGAACAGCACAAAAATAGGAAATTACTGACTAGCCTCTCATGAGCAAAGGCAAAAAAAAATCTGAACTAATACTAAATTCAATCCAGCAGTTAAAAAATATCATGGCCAATTTGAATCTATTGACAATATGTTAATGTTGTTTCAGCTGCATTAATTTAATTAGCCATATTAATAGATTACTGGAAAAATATGTTTCTCACAAAATATACAAAAAATTTTAGTTAAAATTCAGCATTCATTCATATCTAGCACACCAAGAATATTAGTGAAATACCTTTATCTGATAAAGGATTTCTACCAAAAGCTTTCAGTATCATTCTTAATGGTGATGTGTTAGTGGCATTCTTTTAAAAATCAAGAATGCCTCCATCATAGCTCTACCCTTTGGAGTAGTCAGGACAATGTTTTTTATTTTTATGCCGATCCAGTGAATTTTATAGTTAAATTTTTAAAATAAGAGAGCCTAGCAAGTTGAGTGCAGAGAAGGCAATAGCACCCCACTCCAGTACTCTTGCCTGGAAAATCCCATGGATGGAGGAGCCTGGCGAGCTGCAGTCCATGGGGTCGCTAAGAGTCAAACACGACTGAGCGTCTTCACTTTCACTTTTCACTTTCATGCATTGGAGAAGGAAATGGCAACCCACTCCAGTATCCTTGCCTGGAGAATCCCAGGGACCGGGGAGACTGGTGGGCTGCCGTCGATGGGATCGCACAGAGTTGGACACGACTGAGGCGACTTAGCAGCAGTGGCAGCAGCAAATAGAGTGACTATATCAATCAATAAGTACCTTAAAACTTAAACAACTTAAAACTCTATTTAAAGTACTGCTTATACTAGCAGCAAAAAATGTTATTTAGAGAAGGTACTTGACAAAAGAAGTGAAGATCTTCATAGGGAAATGAAAGGTATTGAAAAGGACCCAAATGGATGAAGACATTCCCATGTTCACTGAGGAGTCCCGACTGCAGATTCAAATACCTCAAAATGAATCATAAACAAATATTAAGAAGGTTTTGGTGGAGTGAAAAATCAATTCTAAAATCAAGAGTTGATTCTAAAATGTGCATGACCAAACAGGTGGCCAACAATTACCCTAAGAAAAATTCAGTGGGTGATTTGCCTTGTACTATCAAGGCTCACTCTAGCTGTCTAAGTACGTTAGGCTGGGTATAATAATTGAACCCTGTGTATATCAGATTATAACAAACCACACCAAATCTTATCAGCTGAAAAGCACAAACTATATTTCACTCATATATCTCACTGTTGCACATATACATGTCCATCCCAGATTCCCAAGAGGGAGCAGCACTTCTCACTTACTCAGCTCCTAGGCTGTTAGTTCCACATAAGTCACACCTGGATTTGTAAAGATTCTGTTCAGAAGTGGCACATGTAACTTCTATTAATGTTTCTTCAGTGGAGTCAAGTCCAAGTCTGCCATGAATATGGCAGGGAAGCAGTCCTCTACAAGAGGAAGGGAGCGGGAAAAACAGTAATACAATCATTCACATGATGATAATTCAGACAGTGTGGCATCATTGGATATAAACCAATAGATGGATAAAGACAATAGAACAGAGAGCACAGAACCGGGCCAAAACAGTACAGATTTTGAACACATCAGAGGTGATGTGTGAATCATGGAGGAAAAAAGAGAACAGACAGCAAATGATGTGGGAACAATTTGCTCTATATATGGGAAACATGAAACCAGGTCCGTAGCAAGAATCATACTCATAAATTAATTGCAGATGGATTCAAGATGTCAGTGTGAAAGGCAAATCTTTAAAACTTTTAAGATAAAACCTCTTTCACCTTAACAAAGAATTTCGTAAATAAGATACAAGCTGTGCAAAACTTAACAGCTTCTAAAAAGTGACAAATTCAACTATGTTAAAATCAAGAACTTAAAAAAGAGTACATATGTATACATACAATACACACACACACACACATATACACACACACACACTTATTCAGGAATACATATATTTACACATATAAATCACTTTGTTCTACACCTGAAACTACCACATTGCAAATCAACTATACTTCATTTTTATAAAAACCAAAAATTTCTGTTTTATTAAAAGGCATTAAATAGAGTGAAAAAAGAGCCACACACTGAAGAAGATCTTTGCAACAATTGATAAAAGATTAGTATCCTCAATAAACATGGAATTTTAAGGAATCAATATGAAAGAGAAACAACTGAATTGGAGAATGGATACATGCAGAAACAGGCATTTCACAAAGCATGGAAAACGAACGACCCAAAATCTGTTGAACAGAACATCAGTCCCTTCAGACTGGAACAGATGTTGAATCAATATAAAAATATATAAAAATATGACAATAGCAAGTGTCATGAAGGATGTGAAGCAAAGAAAACCTAATAAGCTGTAGGGAGAAGTATACTGGACTTCATCAATTCCAAATATCTTTTATTTAAGATATTCCATTATTTAAAACACCACTTGAATAACAGGAACTACAAAAATCTCCAACACAATGCCTAGACATTTGTAGTTTTGTATTTTATTATACGTATTTGAAGGTCTATTTTATATTTATTACACAATGACTTTCAGCATATTTCTCTCTTCTTTTGTGACAACAAAAGAAAATAAAATAAATTGGAAAAATTGTTTCTAAAAATGTTTATATTCACAATCTGAGTTTTTGAAACACTTTTGACTCAGAGTTGTTTATGTCCAAGGTTGATCTTTGGAGACACAAGTCACCCACCCCTTTCTGATTTCTGGTCCCAGAAACTATGAGCATAATAAAAGCTTGTGCTTACTTGCTCAGTCATGTCTGACTCTTTGTGACCCCGTGGACTGTAGCCTGCCAGGCTTCTCTGTCCATGGGATTCTCCAGGCAAGAATACTGGTGTGAGTTGCCATGCCCTCCTCCAGGGGGATCTTCCCAACTCAGGGATCAAACCCAGGTCTG
>NW_011494913.1:4564888-4567513 GCF_000754665.1 Bison bison bison | reverse complement strand
TTGACATCCTTGCAGGACCTTCTTCCCCTTCTAGATCCTTCCATCCATGGAGTCACATGAATGATCACTGAAACTCTCTACACTTCCACTTTCTAGACTTCCTCCCATCAGTGATATCCTCATCTAAGCCATCTCAGCTGCTCTCTTTCAGTTGACAAAAAGGTAGGATTTCTCCAGGATTTTAATGGCCCCCTGAGAAGGATGAGGGACAGAGGTCTCACCCTACTGCCCCTCCAAAGATCCCCTGCCTCCCCCCAGGATTGTCCACAGGCAGGACATTGAGTAGAACCGCAGGTCATAAAGTCACTATGCCAACCTTCCCATCCATTATAAGGGTCATCACAAGGAATTCTGCTTCCTTGGGGTGGGGGAAGGGCCCAAAGCCAACCATCTTTGCCTCTTCCCCCTCGGGGGAGGTACCAGGGGTGCCTCATTTTGCACCGCGGTTAGAGGGCTAGAGGGGTGGAGGCCCCTGGGCAGCGGAGGTCGTGGGGGCTGTGGCCTGAGGGGGCCTGGAGTGGCCAGGGTCCAACAGGGCCGTATGTATGGCCAGGTAAATGGAGAGCAGTGGGCCCTGGATACCCGGCCCCGGGCTCTTCCTGTTGCTGTTGCTGCTCCCTCCACTGCTGAGTGCAGGGAGCTTCCAGCACGATGTCCTGAACTGGAGAAATTTCCGCCACCTTGACTTTGGCTGGAAAACCATTCACCGCTACCTCAGCCCAGGCTGGGGAAGCCTCCACAGGAGCATCAGGAGCAAGGCGAGCAAGTTGCATGACTGTGATGGTGCTTTTGACTTCTATTTAGTCTTGGATGCGTGAGTAGCCCTCCCATCTGGCCCCCTGTGCTTCTCAAGGAGCCTCTGTCACCAAGGTCACTGACGGGAAGAAGGGGTTCAAGGGGTCCCCTGGCTCTGTGACAGAGGAGATGAGGACGGTCTTGGTCAGACCCAAGGAATAGACCTCTATGGCCTCCTTGTTCCTAGACAAAAAGAAAGCCCCAGGCATCTATTTCCTGCGATGTCTACTTCTGGAAAGGAAAAAGGGCACCATAAGGTTTCCCAGTGGCCCTGTCTCTCTTTCTTCAGCTTGGCCAGGATCTGTGATGCACGTGCATGACCTTTAAACACCTGGAGTGGCAGGTGATTGCTAGGCCCCGCCTTCTCAGCAGCCGTGGGAAGCTCACAGTGCGTTTTGGTTTTGTTTTCTTTCCAGAGAGATTGCTGTGTCCTCTGTTAGGCACTCTTGTAGTGTTTCTGCTTGGAAAGTCCTTTGCTTTGCTGGTTGCAACTGTTTTGCTGCTTTCTTCGAAAGCTTGGAGAACCACATTTTAATTTGTGTGCACTTTAAGAACAGTTTGGTTTGTCTACCTGTGGCCCTGGGAAACCTGGGCTGTGCATTAGGTACCTTCTGACCCTCAAAGGAAAGGTCGAGGTGAATCCTCAGGCTGGAGAGATTGCCTTGGTTCTATTTTCAACTCCTCTGTGAGACGGAGGATAAACTTTACTTATTTAGTAGTAACAATGGCTTGACTCTCAGTAGCACTGAAACATTTTTACGGTTTCCAAGGCTCATCACTGGCATCTATCATCCTCAAGACAATCCTGGGAGACATAGTGGGAATGTATTTGCCTATGCAATCTCTTGGAAAAGGGAAATGGACTCCTAGAGGTTGGATGAGGTATGACAGAGGCTGGTGGAGGTGCCAGGACCAAATCCTGCTGGATTCTGCAAATGGGTGGAGGAAAAGAGGCTGTCCAAGAAAGGGACCTACCCATTCCCCAGCCTCAGGCCATTACAGTAAGAAGAATAAGCCTCAGTTCAGTTCAGTTCAGTCGCTCAGTCGTGTCCGACTCTTTGCGACCCCATGAATTGCAGCATGCCAGGCCTCCCTGTCCATCACCAACTAACTCCCAGAGTTCACTCAAACTCATGTCCATCTAGTCGGTGATGCCATCCAGCTATCTCATCCTTTGTCGTCCCATTCTCCTACTGCCCCCAATCCCTCCCAGCATCAGAGTCTTTTCCAATGAGTCAACTCTTCACATGAGGTGGCCAAAGTACTGGAGTTTCAGCTTTAGCATCATCCTTCCAAAGAAATCCCAGGGCTGATCTCCTTCAGAATGGACTGGTTGGATCTCCTTGCAGTCCAAGGACTCTCAAGAGTCTTCTCCAACACCACAGTTCAAAAGCATCAATTCTTTGGCGCTCAGCCATCTTCACAGTCCAATTCTCACATCCATACATGACCACAGGAAAAACCATAGCCTTGACTAGATGGACCTTTGTTGGCAAAGTAATGTCTCTGCTTTTGAATATGCTATCTAGGTTGGTCATAACTTTCCTTCCAAGGAGCAAGTGTCTTTTAATTTCATGGCTGCAGTCACCATCTGCAGTGATTTGGGAGCCCCCCAAAATAAATCTGACACTGTTTCCACTGTTTCCCCATCTATTTCCCATGAAGTGAGGGGACGAGATGCCATGATCTTAGTTTTCCGAATGTTGAATTTTAAGCCAACTTTTTCACTCTCCTCTTTCACTTTCATCAAGAGGCTTTTTAGTTCCTCTTCACTTTCTGCCATAAGGGTTGTGTCATCTGCATATCTGAGGGTATTGATATTTCTCCCGG
>NW_011494913.1:4555112-4564788 GCF_000754665.1 Bison bison bison | reverse complement strand
GCATAGAAGTTAAATAAGCAGGGTGACAATATACAGCCTTGACATACTCCTTTTCCTATTTGGAACCAGTCTGTTCCATGTCCAGTTCTAACTGTTGCTTCCTGACCTGCATATAAGTTTCTCAAGAGGCAGATCAGGTGGTCTGGTATTCCCATCTCTTTCAGAATTTTCCACAGTTGATTGTGATCTACACAGTCAAAGGCTTTGGCATAGTCAATAAAGCAGAAATAGATGTTTTTCTGGAACTCTCTTGCTTTTTAGATGATCCAGCGGATGTTGGCAATTTGATCTCTGGTTCCTCTGCCTTTTCTAAATCCAGCTTGAACATCTGGAAGCTCATGGTTCATATATTGCTGAAGCCTGGCTTGGAGAATTTTGAGCATTACTTTGCTAGTGTGTGAGATGAGTGCAATTGTGCGGTAGTTTGAGCATTCTTTGGCATTGCCTTTCTTTGGGATTGGAATGAAAACTGACCTTTTCCAGTCCTGTGGCCACTGCTGAGTTTTCCAAATTTG
Organism: Bison bison bison; assembly: GCF_000754665.1. NCBI lineage: Eukaryota > Metazoa > Chordata > Mammalia > Artiodactyla > Bovidae > Bison > Bison bison. The sequence goes on along the minus strand of NW_011494913.1, from coordinate 4,564,273 downwards.
CTGGCATATTGAGTGCAGCACTTTCACAGCATCCTCTTTCAGGATTTGAAAGAGCTCAACTGGAATCCCATCACCTCCACTAGCTTTGTTCGTAGTGATGCTTCCTAAGGCCCACTTCTGTGCGTGACACTCCCAGAATTGTCTGGCTCTTTCATCCATTGGTGAGCAGTCTTATTCACTCCCTTGTCCCCTTGCTCATCCCCTCACTGAAATAATTACTGGAAAACTTCTATACACCACTCACTGTTTTGGGCAATGGAGATAAGGCAGCAAACACAACAGAACTTGAAAAGTCCTTTTCCTCTTAGAGCTTTCATTTTAGGAGGCAAGACAAATCAAAGAGGAGCTAGGGTATTAGATGGGGATAAACACCAGGGGGAAAATCAGGACAGGAGGATGAGAAGTTTTGAGGGAGGGACTGTTCTAAAGAGGTACCCAGGAAAGGCTATAGTGACAGACTGAGAATACTTGGATGACTTTTGAGCAGAGTAGGTGTGTGATTGGATCATGTTTAAAAGAGTCACAGATGAAGGGCACAAGAATAGAGCCTTCTAAGTGAGGGGTCTGGTGCAGGAATCCAGGGAGGAGACGATGGTAGCGTGGACCAGTAGATATGGGTGGCAGTGATGAGTGGAAAGATTCTGGAGCTATTTTGAAATCAGAGACTCCAGGATTCCAGAGAGTGTGGATGGTCGGCGGCTGGGGGAGCCAGGTGCGTTGCTAGGTTGGAGATAGGGGTAGGAGAGGAAAGCAGTTTCTTCACCATGTCTTCTTCATAATGTGAGTAAATATTATTATCTCCATTTTACGCATGAGGCCAGGAGGCTGCTCAAGGCCTGGGGATGAATGACCTACCGAAGCCTCACTATAGAATACACAGATCCAGAATTGGAGCTCCAGAGTCTTAGTCTTTCTCTTCAACAGTATGATTATAATGTATCTTGATTCGAGTCTCTTAGTTTATTTCATTTGTACCTAAGATCCTTGGAATTATAGGATCATATATTTTGTCTAATTTTGGACGTTTTTGGATGTTATTTCTTCAAATAATGTTTGTTTCTTTTTCTTTTTGCTTTATTAATTCACGCAGTATGTATATCGTTCTGCTTAAGTGTGTCCTGCAGGTCCCTCAGACTCTGACCATGTTTATTCGTTCCTTTTCCGTTATGCTCCTAACATTAGACCGCAGCGATTGTCCTGTCCTCCGCTTTGCTTGTTCCTTTCTCTGCCTAGTAAATTTTTTTATTGAACCACCCTAATTATGATTTTTTCAATTTATTATTATACTTTTCTGCTCCAAAATTCCTCCTTGATCTGTTAATGATTTGTCCTTCATGATATTTATTTTGCTCATGTATCACTATCCCAATTTCCTCTATTTCTTTCTCTTTATTTTCCCACTGTCTGAGTATATTTAAGATGATTTTAAGTGTTTTTCCAGTAAGTCTGATGCCTTACAGAGTTTCTAGTAAGTCTGATGCCATTCATCTTCAGGAATGATTTCTGTAATTTTATTTACTTCCTTTGAATGAACAGTGGTCTGGTTTCTTCGTATTTTTTATGATTATTTTTGTTGAAAATTAGGATTTTTATTACTATAATGTGGTACATCTAGAAAGCAGAATTCACCATAGCTCACTGGGTTGTATTTGCTTTCATCTGTTAATATAGACTCATGTAATAGTCTATTTATTCTGAATCATTTCCAAACTACTTTTGCAAAGAATATTCCTTGTTGTTGTATGTGATCACTAGAGTTTCTGTTCCTGTAACTCTTATTCATTGAGTGTATTGACAGAGATTTCCCAAATGCCAGGATCTGAAACAAACATGAAATCATTGCAAAACAGTAAAAAGACATGGGAGTGATGGGAAGAAGCCACCTCTCCCATTCTTTGTAGAATGTTTCTTTACTAGGACATTTCTTTAGCACTTAGCCAGACCACCACTGAGCCTAGGGACCAGCCTGAGGTGGAAACTTAAAGTCTTCTCAAGACTTTCCTGCGCATTCTCTTGGGCTGCGCGTATGGGTCTGTTTCTAAATTCACCTATGCCTGCCACAGCTGATTTTAAACATCCTAATTGACACCAGCCAGGTAAGGTGAGTTTTACAAAATCATGTGTAAGTAAGGTCAACATTCCGCCCTCTGGATCAAAGTCAGCTTGGGACAAAGCCGGTGATCAAAAACAAAATTGTCGCCATGCCAGAGAAGGTGTGGGAGAAAGGTGACGAAATATGCAGCAGAACTTTCCTACCATTTTGAAATGAACTATTTGTTGGCTGCACCTTTGCTTTATTGTTGGTTTTTGTTTTTTAGGACTCCTAGAAAGCTGATGCTGATAGGTATGGTTGTTGAGTGTGTCCCTGGGGGAATGAAAGCTTAGATTTTCAGAATCTGCCATGTTGATGACATCCTTCATGCTATAAGTTGTTGTTTGCAATTTTATTTTCACATTTGGGAGAAACTACTTGAACACAAATTTTAAATCAAACACTCTTACTGTTCACAGCAAAAGTCGTGAGGCTCCTAACCCTTTCCTCACCAGTTTTGATCTCACTTCCAAGAGGCAGCCACGGGATCTCACTTCCAAGAAAAATCTTGCAGATTTTCCTTCTGATAATACGATCACATTTCCAGTCCTGTGCTTGTACTGACTACTGTTTCCTGCTTTTTGAGGCTTACACCTTCTCTACTGAGTTCTTATTAGAGGAGGAAGAAAATTTAGCTTTCTTAGAGGTCAGCTCTCCTACATGACCCTGCTCCAACAACTTCCAATGTCCCATCATAGTTATCTCCGTAGGGTGTTTTGGTCTCAAGCATAGTATCAAAGCTATCCTGCAATTGCTGGTGGTCCTTGTCTCTCCACTCCTGTATAAGAGGAGGGCACTGGTGATGCTTGAAACTTGTTTGGCAGAAGCCCATGTGGCTGCTCGGTTCCAGAGTGCCCCCTTCCTAGGGACCCGGAGCTCCCTGTCATGGTTTCCACTGCCATAAACACTGGTGTTCTCTTATATTGTAGAATCTAACGCTTCGTTCATGATAATCCCACACTGAAACCTTTTGCAGAGTAGTTGGGTGGGTTAAAGACTTGAGTTTCCTTTGTATCTTCTTTGGAAGACCCTCTGCAATGAGGGGGCACTCAGTGGGGAGGAGTGATGGGAGGGAAAGGAGGATGTGGTGTGCATAGTCAGGAAAGGCGTTGCCTCGCACCAAAAGTACAGGAGTTCCCAGGACAAAGTGTGCATTGTGGGTAGGTGGGCCATCTCATGCTTTGTCGCCCACAGTTGCCACACACAGCATGTCTCCCGGGTCTGCTAAGTTGAGGGGGTAAATCATGGGGTTTACAGCTGGTTCTTATGGTTCACATCCATGGAAATGTTGCTTGATCTGTAAGTAGTTCCATTTTCTCATCTGTAAAATACAAATAATGATGATTTCATAGAAGTGTTCAGCATTGGGTATCATGCATGTAATGTGTCTGGTATGTACATACTCCGTGCTGCTGCTGCTGAGTCACCTCAGTCGTGTCCGACTCTGTGTGACCCCATAGACGGCAGCCCACCAGGCTCCCCCGTCCCTGGGATTCTCCAGGCAACAACACTGGAGTGGATTGCCATTTCCTTCTCCAATGCATGAAAGTGAAAAGTGAAAGCGAAGTCACTCAGTCATGTCCGACTCTTAGCGGCCCCATGGACTGCAGCCTACCAGGCTTCTCCATCCATGCAATTTTCCAGGCAAGAGTACTGGAGTGGGGTGACATACTCCATGAATAATAACTATAGTATTGTTAGAATTATATACCCTTAGTTTACTCACCATCTCCTAACAGCTTTAGATACAGCCAAGAGGAGTCAGGACGCCCTTGGGTATATGAGAATTACACATTTAAATATGATATTCAGGGTGTTTATGGGCATGGTGATCACTGCAGGTAAAAAGAAGGAGCTCCGGCGGGTTTTCTCAGACTCACAATCCATATCAAAGACTTGAGCCAACATTCGCGGAGGAAGAGCCCAGAACGAGGCACCAGCCTCAGTTTCTCTACTGCCATGTGCAGAACCTTGACAAAACCATTAGCCAGAGAGACCCACATTTGCCCTCCGTAACTTGGAGCACATCCTGCAGAGGTGCGGGACTGCGAGGCCAGCAGGGCACGTGGAAGTTCTTCACACCGACATATAAGAGGTTGTGAGGCTCTCCAGCCTCCCCATTCTCCATTCAGGTAACTGGTCAGAGCCGATGGCAGTGAGAAACTGGAAGTGGGGATAGGGAGGCCCTGCAGCTCTCCCTGACGGTGTGGCATCACGGCACCAGGATAGCAGCATCCTGGACCTAGTGCTGCCCTCCCCATGAATGTTCCCAGAAAAGGCCTTCAGTGTTCAGCGTGGCTCAGCTTTGCAGGCCGATAAGAAAGTAGTAGAATAAAATAATCCAAGTAGTACATCCTTCTCCTGCCTGAGGCCAGGGCTCTTCTTGTCGTGTCGAAATTAGGGGACCAGGAGTGCAAACGTATTAGAATTGCTCAGACTTCTCCAGCCAGTGTATCCTCCCTTATTCCTTGAGTGTCAACCAACCTGGTTTACTACCCAAAGTGTCTCATCCCCAACAAGAGTCAGGTTGGTCACCTTCTCCACCACTCACGCTGGTGAAAGTCACCACCAGGGTGACCCAAAGAGGTTGCTAAGGGAGTATGACGGCCTTCAGCTACACGGGGTGGGGAAGGGTTGCTAAAGACTCTGCTGGAAACTGGAGAGGCAGACAATCTGCCCACCGCAAGGAGGCGCCTCATCCCTCCTAACCAGGTCTTCTTTGTTTTCAGGTCAAACGGCGAAGGCAACACCTGGAATGAAATTTGTGATTTAACAGAACGGCTGCTGAAGAGGTTTACCAAGTATGGCTGGCGTTTTTCTCTGCCAGACAGAGCACACAGCTCTTTACAGTCGGTGAAAATGGGAGTCCTTCGGTTTCAGGAGCAGAGAGCCCTAGGTGGTGTTCTGAGGCAGAATTACCAGTCACACTGATCTTACCAGGTCCCAATAGCTCAGTTGGTAAAGAGTCTGCCTGCAATACAGGAGACCTGCATTCGTTTCCTGGGTTGGGAAGATCCCCTGGATAATGAAATGGCAACCCACTCCAGTGTTCTTGCCTAGAGAATCCCATGGACAGAGGAGCCTGGTGGGCTGCAGTCCATGGGGTTGCAAGAGTCAGACACGACCAAGCAACTAAGTACATGCTCAACATCTTTCTTGACTCCTGCCTGGGAATCAGGTCACAGTGTAGGGGACACCCTCTGTCCTTAAGGACCTCACAGATTAGGAAACAGGCAAGTCACATACCTAAACACCGAGTTAAAGGGTGCCAACGACCAAAGGATAAGAACAAAGGAGTTACTTGCAACTTTAAGGAAGTATTCTTAGAAAAAGAAGAAGGCAAGCTTGGCTTCCTAAAGACTGTGGAATATTGAACTATATCTTAAAGGATGAGGAAAGACAGGGTAACGGAAACCACTTCTGTAGTGAGTGGTCTGTTTGGCTAGAAAGCGGGGTTGACTCAAGGGACGACTGAGAGATGAAGCTAAACAGGGCAGTTTGGGAGGCTCGTTGTGCCAGGTTCGTGATTACCTGCTGTGAGCAATAGGGAGCTATAGATTATTCTAGGGCAGGGATCTGACATGATCAAGGTTGTGCTTCAGGAGAAAAGTCTGATAATTATGGATTAAATGAGATGGAACTTGAACCAGAAGGGGGAACCCAGCTAGGTAGCAATTTCATGAAAAGATGAGTCAATGGACCAGAAGACAGTGGGGGAAAGAGAGAAGGATGTGTGCATGAATGGCTGCTGAGAGGTAGAACAATTTCCCTGAGATAAAAGGCAAGCATGGAAGACAGAGAGGAAGGAAGTGTGGTAAGGTCCAAAGAATTTTACATTAGAGGAGAGGTCCGTGGAGAGGCCCTCACGCACGAGTGCATAAGTGCCCACTTTCTTGTGCGTGCAGGAAGCATGCACATGTTTCTGTGTGTGCTTACGTGTGTGTGTGTGTGTGTGTGTGTGTGTCTGAGAGAGAGAGAAAGAAACTTTGGGGGCTTGGGGTGGGGGGATATAGAAATGGACCAAGATGACATCTTAGCAACTTTCAGCAAGATCGTACATCTTACAGGCCTCTGAACCCGTCATGAAAGTATTGGAACTTTCAGGATTAGAGAAACGCACACCAAGGCGAAAGAGTTGGGATGGGTAGGGCAGAAATTGACACGCACCGCTGCCTCTCTGGCTGCTCGTTGATATTAATTTTGACCAGTGTTCATGGCTTCTTATGAACCCTTGCTTCCTCCCCAGCCCTAAACTGAGGATTTCTCTCATCACCTACTCCTCAGTCAGCAATATCATTCTGCCACTCACCTCAGACAGGTAAGTGTCATTTTAAATCTCCAAGGTAGGCCTGGTGGGCAGGGTCATAGAGAGGCCCAGGGAGCTGAGGGTCTCCACTGGGTGCAGGCTGGGCCAGCCTGGGCTCTCCTGAGTGCCCACTCAGACCCCAGTCCTGATTCCCTGGCTCCCACTGACCCCTGGCTGTACTGACACCAGCAGACTCCTGTGCTGCTGGATCATCTCAACCCCCTCCCAGCCCTGCCCTCCACTCATCCTGTCCTCTCAGCCCTCTTCGCCTTTCTCAGAACTGGCTCACTGTGAGGACTCCTGGGACCTGGAGGAGCAGATGCGGGCCCTTTGTGAACCCTGGCCTGTGTTGGGCACCTGCCCTGCGTGCCAGTCTCTGCTCTGGGCCATGGGGGAAGAGGGCAGGCAGAGTCAGAACCACGCAGCAGGGATGGGTGTGATGAAGTGCTGGAGCTTCACTGTGTGGGAGCTTGGTCCCTTGGTGGATCTGAGACAAGGAAGCCCATGTGTGTGGTTCCAAATACCAGGCAGAACTGGGTGTAGGAGGGAAGCATGACACAGCAGCATCCTAAGTGTGCCAAAAAGCCTGGAGGTGTTAAGACGCGCTTCTAGTAACAGGGAGATAAAGATGCTCCTGATGCGCTGAACCCAGTTCAGTGGGTGAAACACCAAAGAGAGGTTAAGGTCATTTAGAACTAAGTGGGTCCAGGATTTGTGGCACAGTACCCTTTTCAGGACCTTGGAGAGAAGCCACAAGCAGCAGCTTAAACAGGACAGCAAGGTTTCCAAGGAGGAAGTGTGATGGTGTCAGTTCATGGAGACAGGTGGCAGAGAGGTGTCCAGCGAGGACTGGAAACGTACCTCTGGGGGCAGAGCTGCCCAAGGAGGAGAGGAGGACAACTGCCTCTTCCAAGGCGTGGGGCTCAAGGCCCGAACCAAGAGAGGTTTAGTGAGGCTCATGGAGGGCCTCCACAGTCCTCTCTGGAAAGTGAAGGAGAGAAATCTTCCATGACAAGAGGGTTCAGGAGAGGGAATGGAGCTCAAGGGAGAGGAAAAGAAGTGAAATCCTGTGTGTGGGGGGTGGGGGGGAGTGGTTTGGATGGGGAGGGGAATACATACCTAGGAAAACAGGTCAACATCAACCATGACCCTCATTCTTCCAGCTCAGGAGGACCCCACAGAATCTTGCTGGGAGCTGGTCTCAGCCTGGGGTTGGGCATTTCCAAAAGTGCCTAGGCATTTAGGAGGATGTGGCAGAGGGCTGGGGTGGGTCTTGCTGTACAAGGTGAGTCCAGAGTGGCTGAGGGAGCCTGATAAGAAGTGTGACTCTAGAGGATCTGCAGAGGATTTGGGGCAGGACTGGGACCAGGGCTGGTGCTCTCTGAGCCCTATCCACTGGGGCGAGCAGGCTGAGAGGGCACCGTCCACACAGGCCTTGCTCTGGTGCTGGAGAAGCCAGACAGCACGGGGCTAGGAAGCCTCAGGCATGCTGGTGGGGGTGGGTGAGAACTGGGAAGAGGTTCAGCAGCTCCTGTCGTATGAGTGGGGTACTTTAAGAGCAGGAGTGATTGCTGAGGGAAGTAGGAGCCTGGTGTCATGGTATGAGAAGAGCTGGAAGGGCAGCAGAAGAGAGAGCCACTCAGGTGAGAACGTTGCCTGATGATGTGGGTCCTGGGCAGGAGGCTGTGAGCACTGAGAGTTCCAGCATATTCTGAAGTGTGAATGACGAAACTGAAATCTTCTAGAAAGTGCCAGGACATGTGTTTCTGCTCAGCTAGGTAAGATCTGCTTTGGCTTGCCCTGGCAATGGGTCCCAGGTCTCCTCTTCTCATGGGCTAGGTTGAGTAGGTCTGGGACTCTCATATTTCACTGCACATTGAGCATCTCTGCCTGCAGTGAGAAGCCAGCCTTCAGGGACCATGTAATCCTTAGACTTGCTGTGACAGCTCAGCCCATCACACTGGATAAGCCTGAACCTAAGTCTCCGCCCCCCACCCCAGTGTGTCCCAGTCCCATCCCCTGCAATCTGCTTTAGCAGAGGATGACATCTCATTGTCATGGCAGCCTGGAGTCACTACTCTCCCTTTCATGGACAGCCCTCAGGTCGCTTTTCCAGCTTATGGTCTGTTTCTTCAGGAACAGATGAAGGCCAAGAGCCCTAGACTCTAACAGAGAAGCTTGACTGCTTCCTTTAGTGCTGGTCCAGAGGGAGAAGTGGCTTGGAGGGACCAAGTCCACCTCAGGGAGCTGCGGCTGAAGAGGAGGGGACAGGGCAGTGCATCGTCAGCAGAGTGACTTCTCCAAACGCAGCCTGCCTGTTGGAGGATAATGTGCCCTCACCAGGGACCCCTTAGGTGCCAGCAGTACCTCCAGTCATGTTGGGGGTGCTGGATCCACAGGTGCACATCCGGAGTGCTCCCCTCTCAACACAGATAGTTAAGGCAGGGCCCTTGCTGAGTCCCCTGAAGTCTGGATGCCTGATACAGGGATGAGCACTTTGAAAACCAGGTCCTACTTGTGGGACAGAAAAGCAGCTTCCTCCATACCCCTGAGTCGGGAATGAAGAAGGGGTAGGGCTGGTGCTGTCCGTGGCAGATACATGGACAGAAGAGTGAGGACAGGGCCGCTTGTGTCCCCTCAGGTCCAGGCAGGTCTGCACAGGGCAGAATGGTCCCAGGGCAGCCGGGGCTGTTTGTAGCCATCAACACCCATTCCTCCTCTATTCTCCTTTCGAATCGTTTTCAGAAATGAACTAAAACAAGG
>NW_011494913.1:4539774-4554419 GCF_000754665.1 Bison bison bison | reverse complement strand
GCCTCTCCCCTGTGGTTGACTCTCGTCCTGTGACCGTGTTTCCAACAGTGGGAAAGGCTGTGCTCGGCCCAGAACCACCGGCATGTAGCCTGTAGGGCTGCGGCCTCATCAGGAAGGAAGCACAGGCTGCTGGGAAGGCAGGGAGCTGGGCGGGGCTGCTGCCCAAGCCTCTGGCAGTCAGTCTGGGTGCTCCTCCCTGAGCTCAGCTGAGAGGCTTGTCCTTGCCAGGGAAGTAGCTGCAGTTGCCATTCAGGATAAAGGCTGTCCACCTGCCCCTAGTGAGGGTCACTAGGAAGCACTCTGAGCCCGGCTCCTCATCTGTCACGTGAGTCCTAGACTAAGGCTCCCTCTCCGTCCAGGTGCTCTGGGTGGTGGGTACTCAGGTCAGGGTGGCCCCTCCTCAGGAGGAGGAGATGTGGGCGCTGCACTGTGGGCCTGGCAGCCTGAGGCAGGTGCTTGCTGACCAGGCCACTCCCTGCTTGTTCTGCAGACAATAAAGCTGCCAGCATGGTTTATGCTTTGACCGCTGGATCACTGGACAAATGGACAGTGTGGGCTGCTATGCGGGAAGTAAGTCCCGTCCATCATTTCCAACTTTGTGTCCCATCTGGTTGTGTATTTTCTACTCACAGTCTTTTTTTCTATTAGTCCAACAGGTTGAAGAATTTTAAGACCAAACTTTATGCCATAGGTATGAAAAACTCTCAGAGAAACCAGGTAATTCAGAACAGGTAACCAGGCGCCGCCCTTGAACCCAGTTGGGGAAAATTTTCAAAGGCAGCTGTCCCCGCATCACCCAGTGGATGTCCCTGTACCCCAGCCCGAGTGTTTGGACAACAGGTAGTCACTTCAGATGAACAGAAGGTGTTGTGTAAACTCTACACCAGAAGTGTGGGTGGAGGAGCTCTCCACGCCCTGAGGGTGGGGTACTGACAGATGCCAGGCTTGGGGTCCAACCTGGCAGCAGGCAAGAGCCTATTTCCCGGGACAGAATGCTGTGTTCTCAATCCTTGTGTGTTTGCCAAGCCATCCTCTCTTCCTTGTAGTTGTTTGAAATTGTGGGTGCAAAGACCCAGGTATATGAGCTACCCAAACCTGATGACATGGAAGGCTTTATTGTATCGGTGAGTGTGGGATAAACGTGAGAAGGAGGTTGGGGTAGCTCCTCAGCATGCTCATGCGTGTCTCTCTTCCTGACCCTACCACCTATGATACTCTCTTCCAGCTCGTGGGAAATTCCTGTAAGCAAGTTATGGGTGGGGACACCTACTATGCCTGTGTAGGAGGTACGTGCTGGGGTCACTGTTCAAGAGTAAATGACATTTGCGTGTGCGTGATGTGAGTGTGCCTGAGTCTGAGGTGTGTGTCTCTGGTGTAAGTGTGAGTCTGTGTGTGTGTGTGTGTGGTGTCTTGGTGTGTGCTGTGTGTGTGCATGGAGTGTTGTTGCAGAAATATGTCGGGTATGTTATTGTGTGTTGAGTATTTGAGTAAGTGTGTGTGTGAGTCATGTCTGCCATGGATTATGATGTAGATATTGGGTGTAATTACCTTTTCTTCTGGTTTTATTGAGATATACTTGACATACAGCTCTGTATAAATTGAAGGTATATACCACCAAACGACTTCACATACATGTGTTGGGAAATAATTACCCTAGTAAGATTAGTGTAATCACCTTTTTAAAATTCAAAGCTAAACAGTTTTACTTAGATATAAGAAAAATAAAGCACAGATTAATAAGAAATGTATTTTAAGTAATAAGAAAATTTATTTTTAAACTCTGAATGGAACACTGGCAAATGTAATCCAACAATATATGAAAAGGACAATACATCAAGACTAACTAAGGATCACTTCAGAAATGCAAGTTTGACTCAGTATTTGAAATATCAGTGTAATTTACCACATCAGCAAAATGGAGAAAGAAAACATGACTTTTTTCAATGGATGAATAAAAGAACTGGACAAAGTTCAAGTCATAAGAAGACCATAGTCTGACAAAGGCAACCACACAAATTCTCACAGCCAACACTATACCCAGTGATTCAACAAGGATGGCCTCTCTCTGAGGTCTCGAACTTGACGAGGATACCCTCTCTCCCCTGGGAGGGTCCCTGCCTCGGTGTGGGAAGGACCCTGTGCAGTCAAGTTTCTATTAGAAGCGCTCTCTCTGAGTGAGCTGTGTGTGTGCCAGCCTGAGCATCCACATCACTGGGATTTGCACAGTTGAGGCAGGTGGATAAGCACAAGCTCCCACGGGTAAACGGCTCCCAGCTGGATGCAGCTGGACGCAGACCCAGGAGACTGGTCCTGGTTGCGGTGCTCCAAACTGCAAGACCACAGTGCAGTAGGCTGTGGTCACACAGAGCAGCGCTCATATCCGAGATCTGCTGCCCACAGGTACAAAACCAGGGCAAGTTGCTGAGTATCTGGCAGCTCCAATTTCATCTTCAGAGTCTAAATAACAAACATCCACTATCACATCTGCAAAGAGATGTAGACGCAGTGGGATTCACAGTGACTGGCACAGTATCTGGAAGCTGGTGGTCCTTACCAACAGGAGCTGGCCCCTGGCTCTGCCCCCACTCTCATGCAGAGCCCAGGTTGGGGAAGGAAATGGTTAAAGAACACCCAGGATGAAAACGTCCTCAGCTGCACCCACTGTAGGTCACGTCTGACCCTGACTCCTCCTGTCTCTGACCCTGTGACCTGCAATGCGAAGTGTAGATGTGAGGAGAGACACACACACGTGCAGGGTCTTTCCCTGCTTCTCTGGTGTTGCTGCCAGCTGTCTAACAGCCTGACAGCTTCCATGCTCTGATCATGTCCCCAGGACACACACAGCCCTGTCAGACCCCAGGGGAGGATGCCTGTTGTCATTCACGCCCTGTGGTGGCCCAGCAGGGGTGACAGGTGCCCACTGCACACCCTCTGCCAGTGAGGTCAAGTGGTACTGCTCTAACCGTTATCCCTGCCGGCATCTTGTCGAAAGCCGTCTCACAGCACGGCTGTCACTGGGGAGAAAGCTCAAGGCAGGAACCTGGGCCTGAAACAAACAGAAGCTGTCACTCTGAATAAGTCAGTAGGCCGGGCGTGAGGAAGCCTGGAGGAGGTGAGCATGAGGCAGGTCACTTCTTCAGCCTCTCAGGACTAAGACTCTACTCCAAGACTAAGCAGAGGCCTCTGCCCGCCTCCTTGCCTCCAGGCCTGTGCCCCAGGCCTGCCTCCAGGCCTGTGCTCCAGTCCCTCCTCTGCCCAGGGCACGAGGGGCTGAGCAGGCCGCTTCCCTTCCCACCTGACCACAGAAGCTGAGGCCCTCCAGCTGGATCATCAGACTCTCCAAGGACCAGCCTCTGCTGTAAGCTCACCTGCTGCAGAGGCTGTGGGGTCAGGGGACTGAACTTCCTGAAAAACCTCCCTCAGCTTTACAGGCTTCAGCTTACCACCCTTTCAGATGTTACTCTCCTGGTGCCTCAGTCCCAGAGCCTCTCCTGGTCAGCTGCTCGCTGCGGCTTCCCACAGCTTTACAGGCTTCAGCTTACCACCCTTTCAGACGTCGCTCTCCTGGTGCCTCAGTCCCAGAGCCTCTCCTGGTCAGCTGCTCGCTGCGGCTTCCCACAGTTTTGATGTTTTTCTGTCACTTGTCACTTATGTACTGTGACTTCTGCTTCACTGTGTCCATGGCTATTTTAATTTTTATCATTCACCTCGCTTTTTCCTACCTTTTATTATGGAAATGTTCATAACTATAGCAAAACAAAGTGAACACGGATGTACAGTGGACTCTCCTGTCTCCACTACCTGGACTGACAGCATTTCTATCATCGTTTATCATGGGGTTACCTCACCTCCAAACCCTTCATTGTGCCTAACTTTACCTGGTAACTGTTTTTGGTTGAGTTCTCTTTTTGAAATGCAGCAGACCTAAGTGTATCATTTGATGAGTTCTGACAAATGCACAGGGCACCCATGTAACCCCAAACCCCACGAAGACTCAGAGCATTACATTTGCACCTAGAGTGTCCCCTCAGCTCCCTTCCCAGGCAATCCCTCCCCCACCCCCTGGAGACAGCTACTCCCTGATTTCTTCCTCTACAGTCTAATTTGCTGCTTTAGAACCTCTCCTCAGTGACTCACAGGGATGAGCACAGGATCTGGCCCCGGGCACTCGCCACTGTGGTTTGGGGATTCACCCACCCTGTGGGTTGCTGGGTTTGCTTGAGATTTGACCCTGGAAGGCAGGCTGGAGGCGGCAGCCTGTCACCCATTTTCCTGTATGTGACCAGACCAGAGTGAGTGTCTGCAAGAACCCGGCAGCAAAGGCCATAGTAGGACCCAGTGCAGAGCAGGGCTTCCCTCTGGTGTCCAGCTCTGCATCCTGGCCAGAGACTCTCTGTGAGGGGGGGTGGGCAGGCTCTGTGGGGCAGGAGGACCTGAGGCATGAAGGATGGTCACAGACGGGCACTCCTGCAGCCAGCCTGGGCAGAGACTGCCCCTCCTCCAGGATAAGGTCCCCCCTTGTCCCATCCCACTTTCTCCTGAGCTAACAATCACAAGGAGTTCTGCTTTTATATGTAAATTCCTACCTAAATATACTTTATGAAGATATTTTTCCTTTAGTGGGATCTTGCAGTACATAATGTTTTCCAGCCTCTGCACAGTATTCCCTGCATGAATGGACCAATGTATTTCATTAGTCTCCCTTGGTCAGTATTCAGATCATTCCTAATAAGTATACTACAAGTCACATTGCAGGGACTGTTCTGATGGTTACCCCTCTTGGGTCAGAGTATCCCTGGGATCAAGACCAGAAGTAGAACTGATACCTTGAGAGGCCACCCAGCTCACTGTGGGCAGTGTCCAGCTTGTCTCAAAATGGCCGTGCCAAGCTGCATGTAGGGCTCCGCCATCTGCCCTCCCCAAGGCAGGTCACCTCTATCCGTGTACCCTAGTCAGTCTCATGCAGGTTGCATGCCCTCTTCAAGCTCCTCTCCACCTGGCTTTCTCAGGGAGCCTGCCTTCCCATAACTCTGTCTAGCGGCCCCAGGTGACCTGGTGTGTAACTTTTCTTCCAGAGAGAAAGCTCTCTCCTCCACAAAGGATCAGTAACCCTCAGGCTGTTGGTCCTTCTGCCTCTGGTGGGCAGCTGCACTGTGCATGGGAAATGAAGCCCTGTGCGCTGATTTCAGTTCTTCTTGCAACTTCATTTTCATCCTGTGGGGCTAACTGTTGAGAGGAATTAGGATATGGGGTGTTGGGAAACAGAAGAGGCTGCTGCCTGGACAAAGAAAACTTGTTTATTTTGAACTCTCTTCTGCTCAAAAACCTGAAACCATCACCCTGCCTTCCACTTTGGAGACTTGCCAGAGTTTAGAAGCCCTCCTTTGAGAGCAGCACTGCCTGGGGCAGAGGGGCTCTGCTGCGAAGGTGAAGCAGCACCTGAGCAGGGCTGGAGGCAGCAGGAGACCCAAGGTGGAAGGAAGGCACCAGGCGGAGGGCAGTGCGCACTGCCACTGAAGATGCAGCATGGTCTGTGCTCTGGGCTGTCAGCTGGCCCTGCCCTCGGCTGCTGCCCTCCCTCCTGTCACCCACATGGAGGAGGAGGCAGAGTCCAATCTTTACCATGAGGCTGGGGCTTGCCAGCTCCTCTCTGGTTCCAACTCAGTCCAACGAGCTGAAAAATCCATGTATCAAAGTGTCAGGGAGGATGTGTCCCTGGAGAGGAGTGTGATAGATGTTCAGAATTAAGGCAGGAATGGGCTTCCCTGGTGGCTCAGCTGGTAAAGAATCCGTCTGCAGTGCGGGAGACCTGGGTTCAATCCCTGGGTTGAGAGGATCCCCAGGAGAAGGGAACGGCTACCCACTCCAGTATTCTGGCCTGGAGAATTCCATGGACTGTATAGTCCATGGGGTCGCAAAAAGTTGGACACGACTAAACAACTTGCACTTCATTTCAAGACAGGAGCAGAGGCGGTGTGAGTGGGTGCTGGGTTAGGTACTTGAGCTCAGATTCTGGCCCTGTACCTGCCAGAGAGTAGGGGGAACCTCTTGCCCTATCTTAGCTCCAATTTCACCCTCTGTAAAATTGGGAGTAGTAGATCATGTGTACCTCGTGGATTCAGGAGACTTAAAGGAAGAAGTATAAAGATTGATAGGCGCACTGTAGATGCTTGCTTGTGGAGAACATCATTTTGAATGAACACAGCAGGTAGTGCCTTGCATGGATTTTCCCACTTCTGGTTCCTCTTGTCTTTTTGGCAGGAAGGCTACACGGTCTATTTTTGCCTCATCTAGAGCCTGACCTCTCCATATTCTGGCAGTTAAGGTTTCCTTTCTCTGCCTGTGTCTACTTACAATATAGTTTATTCGTTTAGAGCTATGCTTCTTTGCAAAAAGTGATCCTAAAATGTAAATTGCAGACAATCCGCTTTGAGACTGAGGGGCAGCTGCCCTGCTCAGGTGGACCCAGTTGTGCTGGCAAACGTGTATGTGCAAGACACAGTCCCACCTGCTTTTTCTGGGACAAATACAGATTCCCATGTCTTGGTGAGCAGAGAAGGTGCTTCGGCTTTTATGTCATAGTTCAGCTGACCATATGTGCATGGGTTTACTTTGGGGCTGTCTATACCTATGTGTCTCTGTCTGTATTAGTACCATACTGTTTTGGTTACTGCAGCTTTGGAGTATAGTCCGAAAATAGGAAACATAATACCTCCAGCTCTGTTTTTTTTTTTTTTTAATTTTACAATATTGTATTGGTTTTGCCATATATCAACATGAATCCACCACAGGTATACACGTGTTCCCCATCCTGAACCCTCCTCCCTCCTCCCTCCCTGTACCATCCCTCTGGGTCGTCCCAGTGCACCAGCTCCAGCTCTGTTCTTTCTTCAAAAATTTTTGTTTATTTGGTGTCAAGAAAGTATGCAGACTTTAAACATGGGGTGCGATTTTTGGAGAACCCTTGAAAACCTAAAAAAACTTATCATCAAGCCAGCTTCAGCCCACAGGCTGAGAATATATTTTCTGCAAGCAGAGAAATTGCAAACTTGGCCCTGATCTGATGGGAACTGCAGGGATACCTGAAGCAGGAGGAATCAGGACTGCCAGATAAAAGTCTGTGCTGGCATTTCTGAGGAATGCTCCTCGAGTTAACTGACCTTGGGCAAATGAAGCATATGGGATTGAAATTCACCAACTTTGTCCAGGAGGCACAGGTGGAGGCTAATGACCTTGGGCTTAGAGCAAGAAGACTTGCATGTTATCCTGGACAACTCCCCAGATTGTTGTGCTTAGCCTCTTAGTCAGATCCAACTCTTTGTAACACCATGGACTGTAGCCTTCCAGGCTCCTCTGTCTATGGGGATTCTTTGGACAAGAATCCTGGAGTGGGTTGCCATGCCCTCCTTCAGAGGATCTTCCCAACCCAGGGACTGAATCCCAGTCTCCCACATTGCAGGTGGATTTTTTACTGACTGAGCCACCAGGGAAGCCGTCTTCTCTGGGTCCCCTGGTATTTGCCTCCGGGACCAGAAATTCCCAGCAGCCTAGAGAGAGGCTATGGCCCAGAACTTCACTTTAGCATATCAATGTCTCTCACCCTGGCAAAAGGAAGTGCTGGTGAACCCTGGGGGCATTGTGTGAGGAACTTGAAGGGTCAGGAAGAGGGAAGGGAAGAGCAGTCACTGAATACTTCAGAACCACATCTAAGACAAGGTTTTATCCTCCATGGGGGATTCTCCTGTGCAGGGTCCTTTCCTCCTTGCTTGCCTCACCCAGGTCCTGGCCTTGCTCCTGGGGTCTCTAGCCTGCTATAGACACAGAGAAGCACAGGGAAGAGGAATAAACCCCAAGTGCGAGAAAGTCCTTTGTGTAGCTGGTGCTACACAAAGCACCAGCCTTGTGTGCTCAACTCAAACAAGGGTCAGATCTATCTTCAGCTTGCTTTATCTTGGTTCCTGTCTTTGTGTAAGGGAGGGCCTGGTGGAGAGCACTGCCTGCAATGCCTAGGGAAGACTCTGGGACATATGGGTCAGAAACCCGAGACTGGATTTGCCTCTGTGGTGGGGATGACATTGGGTGCCTTTAGTGAGTTTGATGGGTCAGGGGAAGTAGTAAGAGGTCCCCTGAGTTCTCAAAGCCCAGCCCTGCTGCCTCAGAGTGGACCGTCAGTGACAACAGGTGAGCCCAGGGGACAAATGGGTTATTCAGACCCTGGTTCCTTACGGGTGTCCCCGGGGAATGCAGTTATGGAGTGACCTGTAATAATTGTGAAGTCGGAAGGAAGTCAGGACTCAACCACTCCTAACACAGAAATTTGGATGTTGTCCTTGCAGAATCCTACCATCTCGGATTTTATGCACCTGACCTGAGTCCAGACAAAATTAGTGACTATACTTGCAGATATAAACTGGACAAAAACAAAGTCTACAGTAAGTAACCCCCCACCTTGGTGCCTCTAAGTGACAAACTTTCCACACCACACTGCATTCCCTCAGCCAACCCAGCCGTCAGATGCCTTCCTTACCATTCACTTAGACACTCTGAGGATAGAAGGAGTGGGGACAAGCAGAGGCAGGGACGTGGCTAGGAAACCTGGCCCCCTTGCCCTTCATCTCAGGCTGGGGAGTGATCAGTCCCCAACAAGTCAAGAAAGCCTTGGATCCGGGCTTATCCCTGCAAAGGCTCAGCCCTGCTGGGAGCGCTGGCTCTGCCCTCATGCTACATTCTCCCACTATTTCCTTGGCCCTCCCTCCCCTTGAGAGAAAGGACCTGAATCTTATGAGTCTGTTGGTGAGAAGTGGAGGCAGCCCTGGGGCCCTGAGTCTGTGCAAGGTGCACTGAGCTCTCCCAGGAGAGTGGGGTCACCGGGATTGAGAAAGGATGACAACAGCCAGGCCTGGGCCCTGGGATCTTGGCTCAGGCCCATTTTACATGTGTGATTTTGACCTAATGAATGTTCTGTTCTCAGCCTCTATTATCTGTACTGTAAAATGGGGTCTGTAGAGTAGGTGCACTAAGCCCTGCCGCTGCTGCTGCTGCTAAGTCGCTTCAGTCGTGTCCGACTCTGTGTGACCCCATAGACGGCAGCCCACCAGGCTCCACCATCCCTGGGATTCCCCAGGCAAGAACACTGGAGTGGGTTGCCATTTCCTTCTCCAATGCATGAAAGTGAAAAGTGAAAGTGAAGTTGCTCAGTCATGTCTGACTCTTAGTGACCCCATGGACTGCAGCCTACCAGGCTCCTCCATCCATGGGATTTTCCAGGCAAGAGTACTGGAGTGGGGTGCCATTGCCTTCTTTGAACTAAGCCCTACCATATACATAAGGCTACTATTTGGAAATATTCAGGCACAAATATCCTCCACAATGGGGGAGCAGCCTGAGAAAGCCCACAGTGGGGGCAGGAGATGTGCCCTCATCACTGAGGCAGGTCTGACCTCCCCCAGAGAGTGCCTGGAGACAGTTGGACTTCCTCTTCCTCCTTAACTCTCCCAGTCAGCCCCCTGATACGTTGATTGGATATGATTATATTATGTTCTCTGACTCCTCATTCCAGGGTCATCTGATAAACCCAGAGCGAGTCCTCTCCACCAGGACACTTCTGGACCACGTCTCCTTACATGGGTGCATAGAACAGGCAGGGCTCTGCCATTTCCACACTCTCACACTACACAGGGTGTAAATGGCCTTGGGGGTTAGATTTCCCTTGGTCTGTACTTTCTCAGGAGTGGTTCCTACCGTAAATCATTTGTATGGAGAACATATGTTTATTGAGCACCTGCTGCATCAGGTTATGTGCTAAGTGGCTTATATGCACGATCTCAGTTAATTCTCAAATGAGACCTAATTGTATGTAGCTGATGCAGTAAGAGCTGGAAAGCAGTGATCTGACCACCTAGTCTGGGCCTTTGGCCTTGCTGATGAGAGTTCTTGAAAAAGGTTGGGAACAACCTATCATCCAATAAATGTTCTCAGACACTTCTATTACTGTTTTCTCACTCGTGGTGTCCTCAGTTTCTCTCTGAGGTGGACCAGCACAGAGATCTCACATGGGAGAGCTTATTCCTGCTGGGCTCTCTGCTGACCACCATGGTGGATGTGGCTGGAGGCTGACCAGAGTGGTGGATCAGCAGTATTTATTGCCATGAGCCCTGAGGATTGCCATGAGTGCAATGAGGATTCATTTGGTAGTCTCTCATTATAGTTTACTCTGATTAAAACATCTGGGAAAACTTTTTAGTAAACACAGAAAAGCATAACAAAGATTAATTTTAAAACCAACATTTCTGTATGCTTTATATTGTCTATCTTAAGTGTGTCATGATTTCACATATTAAGAAATCTTTAAACATGGTGTTCTTGTGACCCTTGGTATATGAGGTGGCTGCCATTACCTCACTCTCCCTGCTGTGTGAACACTGTGGAGATTATACTACATTTTCTTGTGATTTTTTTTCACCCTAATCTCAGCCATTCTACCCCTCAGACACAAATCCTTCCCCCTAAATAAACTTAGTGATTAGTTTTTTAATATCAGTACCAATGAAGGGGAAAACAGTTCAGAACTTCGTAGCTAATGTGAGAACTGAATTATGGCCAAAAGCTGGTCACTGGGAAGGGAACCATCTGAGAGGGAAGGCCTGACCTGCAGACAGTCAGGGGGTGAGAATAGTTAGGGTTCAGGAGAGGGAAGGCTCCACAGCCACTCACCATGCACTGGCGGGGGCTCCTGAGGGCCATCTGCCAACCCCCACAACATTATAGAACAAGCCCGGACACAGGGGCTTCCCTGTGTGCACAGACAGCACCACCACCCACCCAGACGCTCTGCTCACTAACCTGCGTGTCATCCGTGACTTCCATTTGTTCTCATCCCACATCCAGGCCACCTACAGGGCCTTCTGCCTCTGTATCCAAACTCATCTGGACTTGGACAGCCCCTCGACACACTCACTGTACTTAGAATAAAGCCCACACCCCTTCCCAGGGTCCACGAGTCCCCCACCACTCATCTCTTTCCGTCAACAAGTTCAGCTAACTATGCCACAGGCCATGGCACAGGTGCCCACAGCCTGGACACTCTTCCTCAGAACTTCCCTTGCCTTTCCCCTCATCTGGTTTCAGCTCCAGGAACATTGCCTCAGAGACCTTATCTTTAATGAGAATTCTCAATAACATACAAAAGTGGCAAAAATTGTATAGAGCCCTTGAAGCAGCCTTACCTGCTTTCAATAATTATCAACGCTGGCCAATCTGGTTTGCTTATATTTTCACCATTGATTATTATAAAGCAAATCCCAGATATCCCCCATCATGTTCTGTGTAAATATTTCATTTTCTCTTAAAGAGAAATTGTGTCTCTAAAAGACTAAGCAGTTATTCCTTCCACTCCCTTCCCGATTCCTTCCCTTGCTTATGGACATCATGGTGCTTTTCTCCCTGGCATTCATTTTGTTGTTTGGTACTTTATTGTCTGTCTCCATGTTGAGTCCCACAAATGTCAGGCCCTTAAGAGCAAGCTTCTGCCCACCTTGTTCCCATGAAACACCTGAGCCCCTGCACCACGCCTGGTGCATGGTAGGATGTCAGAAGAAGGCAGAGAAGAGAAGCTGCTTCTGCCGGAGCGGTGGCTCTGCTTACCAAGGGCAGGCAGAAGGGGAGGGGTGGATGGATGGACAAGTCCATTGACACTCTTCATATGATTGTCTTTTAGCTAAACCACCTGACTCAGTGACTGGAGAAAAACTAGTCTGCATAGGACATGTTTTTCTTGAGGCTGGAAAGTAAGTGTTTATGATCTGGGGCCCTTTGGGCAGGTTTCCCCGCCATGAGGAGTCCGGAGTGTGGGATGCCCCATTTACTGAGGGCAGCACATGTCTGTCTCCAAGACGGCTCAGGCATCCTCCACCCCTGTCCTGGTTGATAATCCCCTGAGGTGTTCAGAGATCTGCTGTGGGCTGTGACCCAGGCTCTGCTGAGGAGGGCAGGATGTGGGAGACGGTGTGTCCCAGGGATGGTACCTTTACTCCAGGAAGCTTTTCCAGACGAAGCCAACATGCTGTGTACATACAGAGTTGGGATGGTGACACATACAGCCATCCTTAGTCACTTAGTCCGTGGTCATGAGGGTATCTAACCCCATGCAGGGCTCCTCACTGCCTGGTCTGCCTTCATTTCAGAGGTCAGTCGCATGTTGTCTGGGCATCAGCTTTCCTTGCCCGTGCTTCCTGCTCCCTGGAAGCTCCAAACGCCTGATGTTTGACGTCATTACAATAAAGACATCTGGGGAAACAGATTGAGACAAGTGCAAGAACTGTCAGTTGTCACCTTGTCAGCATTTGCCCTCTTCTATGCTTTAGGGTGGTCATCGTTGATTACTCTCTGAACAGGGAAAATACCTGGAGTGAGCGAAGCCTGAAAATTACCAGCAGGGACTGTGTGAGTGAATGTTGGGTTGCAAGAGAATCTGCTTGGGAGGAAGAGACAACCAGGGATGCGGGACAGGGGAACAACATCATTGGGAAAGGGCCAGCCAGTTTGATGCCTGAGTTCTTTATCAGGGAGCTATCCCCACAACTCTGGTTTGTGAAATTCACTGGAATGCCTCTATGAGTGTCTTAAGGTGCAGCTGGCTATCTGGGTCCTACAGAAACTGCCTTCTCTGTGAACCAAGTATCGTTGAAGGTATGTGCAAGGAACCAACTCAAGCTCTAAGCAACTCCAAAAATGGCTCTGAGCTTCTGCCCACCTGGACCCACAATGCCACCTCTCCTGGCCCAGGACTTGTGGTGGGTAACTTCAGGTGCCAGCTTGGATTCCAGCTGGAGTGAATGTAAAAGGCTGGGACACTGCACACTAGGAGACAGAATCCAGCCCTCTGAGACTCCCAGGCCCTCCAAATTAGAGTCCCAAGCACAGGGGTCTGGAGGGTGGGAGCAGCTGTGGCCATGCCCAGGCTGTGTCTTCACTGAGTTGGTGCAGCAGCAGGTAGGGCTCTGAACCCACTCATTACCTTCACAATCCCAGCCTCCCAAGACTGGGGAACACAGGCGATCACTTTACAGAGGTCATCAGCCTCCCTTCTGCCTCTCCTCCTTTCTTATGTTCCTCTTCTGCCCCTCTCTGAAAACTGGCTCTGACCTCTGCAGGGGCTCTACCCTCTGTTCCTGGGCAGCTGGCAGGGTCACGGGGAGGTTGGGGCTCAGCACAAGGAGACAAAGCTGGGAAGAAAAGGCTGCTTTTCCCAGCTCTACAGCATCTCGGCTGCTTAGCCTGGGGCAGCCCGGCATGGATAACAGAGCCTGTCGGCCTGGACTGAGCTTTCTCTAGGAGGAGGGACGCTTGTGCCTAATGCCACTGCCCCTAGGTCCAGTCCCAGCTGGTGAGCGTTCCCTCAATGTGATGGTCCTTGTGTGTCCATCTCTGCTGGTCCCTGCACATCCTCCTGAGGATCTGAGCCTGAACCTCCACATTTCCCACCAGGAGTCCCTCCACCTAACTGCTGTCTGTCCACGGGCACGTTGAGAAGAGAACTCTGGAGCTGCCTGTGGCTCCAGGCCCAGCATCGATCACTCTCAGCCTGACTTGGCCTCTCCTTTAAGCAGCCCTATTTCCTGGACAGGGGCTTTCTCTGTCCCCTTCCCTTCTGCTTCTCACCAGCAGAGCTGTTGATGTGGGGAAGAGCTGGGCAGTGCAGGCCCATGTATGCAGCAAACACACCCTTGGTTATGAACAGAGCTCACTCCTTAAGCTCCCATGTGGACATGCCCTGTACTACTGGGCTTTCTAAAGCCTCTCTCTAATGCTTTCAAGTGCCTGCACTTCCTCACCACAGGTGTGAGATGGAGCCTCAGAGAGTAGCTGTGCCCAAGGTCACAGAGCTGGGAAGTAGGGAAGAGAAGCTATGGGTAGGTGATCTCTACCTCTTCTCTTGCCTGCCTCTGCTCTTGCACCCCCACTTCTCAGGGGCCCCCAGCCCTCCCTCGCCCACCTGTGTGTCATGGCTTTTTGTGGTCCTTGCAAAACCCCAGTGCTCTCAGCCAAGGCAGGCAGTGAGGGCTGGGCTGTCACTCCTTGGAGGACTGGGCTTCCTTAACAGGGCTCTGGGCAGAGCCTCTGAGCAGAGTCAGAGGTGGGAGTCTGTGGCCCAGGGCTCCACAGTGGCTCTCTGGGTACCAGCCATGATCTCCTAGCCCCACTCTGGTCCCTATAGATGAGGCAACCTGAGGAGAAGGGGAATTGTGGGGTCTAGTGTGGGGAGTGCATTTTGGGTGCATAAGAAGTGGTCACTCGGGCTAACCCCAGGACTTTGGCACGTGTGCTCTCTACAGTATGAGCCTACAGAGCCCACAACGACTACAACGACCACAAAGCCTACCACAACGACAAGGACGACCACAACCACAGTGCCTACAACTGTCACGACAAGGAGGACGACAACGACGAGGAGGACGACAACGACAACAACGACGACAACGAGGAGGACGACGACGACAACGACTACAACAACAACGACGACAACGACGACGACTACAACAACTACAACAACGACGACGACGACGACAACAACGAGAAGGACAACGACAACACCAACGACTACAACAACAACTACTACAACGACGACGACAACGACGACGAGGAGG
>NW_011494913.1:4539296-4539623 GCF_000754665.1 Bison bison bison | reverse complement strand
ACGACAACAACGACAACGACAACAACAACGAGAAGGACAACAACAACACCGACGACAACAACGACAACGACAACAACAACGAGAAGGACAACAACACCGACGACAACAACTACGACAACAACGACAACGACGACGACAACGAGAAGGACAACGACAACACCAACGACTACAACAACAACTACTACAACGACGACGACAACGACGACGACAACGAGAAGGACAACGACAACACCAACGACTACAACGACGAGGACTACGACAACAACGACGACGACAACAACAACGAGAAGGACAACAACAACACCGACGACAACAACAACAACGACT
>NW_011494913.1:4535798-4539196 GCF_000754665.1 Bison bison bison | reverse complement strand
CGACAACTACTACCACGACGACGACAACTACCACCACGACGACCACCACCACCACCACCACCACAACCACAGAAAGTACAGTCGTCCCCAAGACTACAGTGCCCATTGTTGTCACCCAGAGCCCGGTTCCTCTCTTGTACCCGACACTTGTCCCATCCCTGGTCGTGGTCCCGTTGCTGCTTATCTGCATCTGCTGCTACAAGAGGGTGAGTGACCCCTGCCTGCACAGCCTCTGCACAGCCCTCACCAATGCCCTGAGGGGCGGGGCACGTGCTGGCCCCAGAACCCTGCCTGTGGGAAGCTTTCTATCAGCTCCAGGGCCCTCACACTAGCAAACAAGGTGCAGACTATCCTCCCATTCTGGGCATAGACACAGCCTGGGCTTCTAGGGGGCCACCTGCCTCATGCGTTAACTTCACAGGGAAGGGGCCTATGAACTGTCCAGACCCCTGAGACCAAGGCTGTCCCACAGGAGTCAGACTCCTGAAGGACTCAGGTAGACCAAAGCCGCAGAAGTCTCTGCTGTTGGGGGAAGAAGAGGGGTCTGCGTGGTTACTGATGGCCAAAAGGGAGAAGGCTGCTGGCCTGGAGAGTGCTAACCTCGAGGTGGCTGTGCCTTTGAAAGCAGCATGGATCCCTGCCCGTCTCTGGTACCTTAGTCACTCCTTCATCAGTCATAATAAGTCACCAGGATGTGCAGCTGCCACCTTTGCCCACAGGAGCTCATTGTCCAGTGTCTGGTCTGGTATTGGCACCTGGGGGACATTGAGGGTAAATGTCACCTTCAGAGGGTGTGTCAGGAACCCTGATAATGAAAAGAGTAGAGACTGGCCCTGGGGAGGGAGGGGAGAAAAAGGGGATGGCCAGCTGGATTTGCGAAGACACAGGCCAGAGCGGGAGAAGAATAGGAAAAAGCAGGGCTGAGAAAGGATAAGCAAAGCAGCGTAGAAGCTAGCAGATCAGATTTCTGCAAGAGGTGAGTGAGGAGAGAAAGCATGGGGAGAAGGAGGTGGACCATCATCCCTGAGGGCTGGGAGGCAGGCAGGGCTGCAGGCGGATGGGAGAAGAGGGGAGCTGGGAGGGGTGTGGGAAGTGCTCTCTTGTCTTCATATTATGTCAGGGCTGCTGATGAAAACTCCCATGTGCAGCCTCTGCCAGGGACCAGGGGCCTTGATCTGCCTTTCTCCACCTTGACCCTACAAGGATGTATTGATTCCCCTTTGAAATCTGAGAAGTCTAAGGCTTAGGAAGATAGTCACAGGTCATGAGCACCTAAGAGATACCCTAAAGCCTGTTTTTTGCCCACTTACTGTTGCAGAGCAGTGTCCCAGTGTCTGCATGGCTGAGTCAGACTTGCCCATGCCCTTTCCACATTAATTATATCTCTTTAACATCCTAGGTCATCAAGGAGCCACCATCAGCCCAGAATCCAAAAAAAGTGAGTGATGTGTTTGGCTGATGTTGAGAGCATGCCTGATGCACACATTGCCTTGCACACTGAGGCCCCCTAATGTGTATGGGGCTATGCCCCTCAACCCTTCCAGCTCCCACCTATCTGAGCAGAGAGAACTGGCGGAAAGAAGAGGGTGACAGGGGGCAGAGAGGGATGCAGATGAGAAACGGACTCACACCATGTCGCCCGCAAACACCATTCCCCAGTTCTCAACACCACCTGATACAGGGCCTTTATCAAGGAATTAGCAATGTGGGGCGGCCTGTTTTAGAAACACCTGTGATCCCTCCTAGAATCAATGAGCTTTTTGTCAGTTCCCAAAGGACTGTGTGTAGGATGGTCCTTCCAGGACGCAGGTGAGCATTTGGAAAAGGATCCTCAGGTTTCCGGGCCTTGGTCTCTCCCTGCGCGCGATGCATGTTGTGCCCTGTCTCCCTGACCTTCTTCTCCATCTCATTTCAGGGTGGAGGTCTTGGCAGGGTTGGCCCATAGGGCCTGGGGACTAAGGAAGGAGGAGGGAGTCTTACCTGGCATTGAGCTGTGAGGGGGGCGCAGCCCAGACGAACGCAGAGACAAAGGGTCAGGAGGAAATGCTGTGACTGACCCAGAGTGGGGACCCAAACCAGGGCCCATAAGAAGTAGAGTAGGGGCTCATGTCCCAAGAAAGGGAGACCTGGGTCTGAGATCTAGTGGCCAACAGGGTCACTGCTTGGCATCGACACTGGCTGCAGTGGGGCCTGGGGGACTGGATCTGCCAGAGGTGGGTGAGTGCAGTCCTGTCAGCTGCTACTGCTACACCCCTGACAGCCTCCATCACCTGGCGCAGCCTTGCACCCGGCTTAGCCTACCAGGGAGGCCTCTGGGAACCAAGGGGACAGGATGAAGTTTGCTGATGTTTGGAGAAGAGTCTTTGTAAGCCAAATGGAGCTGATGTGCTTTCACATGGAGGCCACTCTCTTCCTGTGCCGGGTGCTGCTCATCTGTCCTGGATTCTCCCACAAACATTTGCAGAGTGGCAAGTACTTGACAGGTGCCAGGGCAACAGATGTCATGTGTCTGCACCCAGGAGCTGCCAGACAAGAACTCAGACAATTATTTCTCTTTCTCACAGCCATGCCCTGCACAGACCACAGTGATTGTCTCCCACTGTGAGTGCCAAGAAGACAGGATAAGCCAGATGGAGGTGAGAAGGACTCATAGGAAGGGAAGGATGACAGCCTTAAGGCTGGCTGTTTGGAGCAGGGGGGCCAGATTGATCCACATGGACTTGGGCCTAAAAGACGTGGCTTGGATGGAGATGAGCTTTATGGGCTCTGGTCTCCTGCCACTTGGTGACAGAGCAAATCCAGAAGCTCTTCCCACCCGAGTGGCTCAGGGTGAGACAAAGAGTTGAATGTTCATGCACTCACTGCCTCCAGCTGTCCCAGCACCAGGGTCTCCCCTTGAACAGGCCCAGGATTCTGGATGTTGGTGGCTGACTCACAGCTGGCCAATTCCTAGTTCTCACAGAGGTTGTCATCAGCTCTGACAATGTCCTGAATTTCACCAGAGAGTGATTGGATGAGAGAAAAGAAACAACGACAAAGAGCCACACACAGGTCAGCAAAAAAGAAAAAGAAACATATGAGCCAAGATCCCACCACGATTAAAATAGCTGTGGGAAGTGCCCACAGCTCCTGTCTGCTCAGTGAGAAAGGCAAAGGCCTTACTGCATGTTCTTGTGGCACCTGAGATGGGGTGACGGGAAACACCAGAAGGAGGGAAGCTGAGGACTCTTCCCTCTTCCCAGTGACTGAGATCCACGCTGGCAGGAGGCTGAGAGAGGACAGGGACTCAGGAGGGCCGCAGGTGGCAGGTGCGAGGAAGAAGGAACCACCATCTCTGGTTCACTTTGCCCTTCTCCTCCTGGTCCTGCCTCTGTCCCTGTGGGTCCATTGCTTCCTCC
>NW_011494913.1:4535272-4535698 GCF_000754665.1 Bison bison bison | reverse complement strand
GATCTCCTTGTAGTCCAAGGGATTCTCAAGAGTCTTCTCCAACACCACAGTTCAAAAGCATCAATTCTTTGGCACTCAGCTTTCTTCTTCTTTTTTTAAATATAAATTATTTTAATTGGAGACTAATTACTTTACAATATTGTAATGGTTTTGCAATACATCAACATGAATCTGCCACGGGTATACAAGTGTTCCCCATCTGGAACCCCGCTCCCACCTCCTTCCCCATGCCATCCCTCTGGGTCATCCCAGTGCACCAGCCCCTAGCATCCTGTATCATGCATCAAACCTGGACTGGTGATTCATTTCATATATGATATCATACATGTTTCAATGCCATTCTCCCAAATTATCCCACCCTCTCCCTCTCCCACAGAATCCAAAAGACTGTTTTATACATCTGTGTCTCTTTTGCTGTCTCTCATA
>NW_011494913.1:4519415-4535172 GCF_000754665.1 Bison bison bison | reverse complement strand
GCAGCTGGAAGGCCAGCCCCACGTCTCCCCTGACAGTCACTGTGGGGGCCCAGGAAAGCCAGAGCTCACCTTCCAAGGGGGAGGAAGCCACCTGCCAGGGACTTATTCCCACTCAGAGGCCCGGCCCCGCATCCTACCTCCACCAGGTCCACTTTCTGGCCTGTCCTTCATTTTCCTCATCTTTCTCTTTCTCCCCAGTATTGGGACCCTTCCCCCTGAGCAGGGAGTGGGTCTCTTCCCTGCCTTCTCCCTTTGTGCCCCCAAATGCAGGCCCTCTTCCCCCTCCTTCATCTCCTGCCCGGTCCCCATGACCACCATGTTTCTCCTTGAGGACCTCTCCTTGGCTACTGCGCACCTCCTCCAACCTTTGACGCTTGTTTTCTTTTTTCTTTTTTTTTCAAAAGCAGCCCCAACATCTCCTCCTACACCTAAAGCACTGATTTGTTCCAGAATCCAATTCAGTCTGTGACCCACAGAGTCCATCTCCCAACAAACACAGAAGGTTTCCCAGCCCCCTGCCCCAGGTGAGGCCTGCAGCGCTGCCTCAGCCAGTGTGTGGGGACACAGCCCTGGGGACTCGTGGGAGATGGAGGCGATGCTGCTCATCTGGAGGCAGCGTCTGTGCCTGTAGCTTCCTCACAACCACATCTGCTTTGCAGGGAAAACTGGATGTTTTTTATCACTTTCTTCAGCGCTGCAGCCTGGTGCCATGGATGTGGTGTCAACCCAGGGACATGGTAAGCTGGGTACAGTGTGCTCCCCGTGGGCTGGGTTCTTATTTTTGGTCTTGACAGTTACTGCCTGTGACTGTGGTTCAGAGAGCCTTGTGGGGGCATCTGCTAAGAGGAAAGCCCAAGACATGGAGACCTGGACATCATGAGCCTCCAGATAATTCTCAACATGGTGCCCATGCATTTTCCCTGCATGGTCATCTCAAGGATGTCAGGACCTTTTTTCTCCAGAGCAATGCCCAGAACTTCCAATCCTGAGTAAAAAGGGCTATGAGGCGTATTGGCCTCCCATCCATCATCCCTCCCCACTACCTACCCACCGCTGTGGGACTGCTGGCTGCACCCCACCCGTGAGACCCTCCTGGGCTGGTTGCTCAGGTACCAGGAGTGGTGGAAGACGTGGTGACACCCCCTACCCAATGTTGTCCGACCAACACTGACTGCATTTACCAGGTCATAAAGATGCCCTCCTTGCGTCAGTGCCTGTGACAATGGGGAGAAGCCAAATCATCCCAGTTGTCATCCTTGGAATTTACTAATAATGATGAATAACAATGGTGCGTCCTTTCTGTGGTCAGTTGCTAAACCAAGAGTGTTTTCACTGCTTTAATCCTCCCAGTAACTGTATAGGTAGATACTGCTATTATCCCAGCTTTGCCAAGGGGGAACTGACCCACAGAGAGGCTGAGTGACTTGACCCAGGTCACAGAGGCTGGGAGGAGCAAAGCTGAGCTTGAATTCTGAGCCTGGCCACCCTCACTGCTCTGCCCCCTTTCCGTTCAGCATTCATGGTCTCATGATGGTTACTCCCAAGCCACCAGAGATCTGCCCTCCTCAGGCCTCCAGATTCAAAGAGGTACTGCTCCTGGTTCACCTGGGAAGCACCTGGGCATCATATTTTGGGGTGTTCTCATGCACAGACCTTTTGTACAGACTGGGCCAGGGGTCTGGAGGATGTTCTGGTTCCAGGGTCTGTAGTTAGGCTGCACTGACTGTATTCACTGAATCAGCCAAACACTGGCTCAGGTGGGTGTTAGAAGCTCTGGACAGGCCTGAAGCCCCTGGACACTGTTGGGGACACAGCTGAGGCACGGTCCCGCCCGCTAGAGATGCTGCTGGTGATGGAGGCGTCAGTGCAGCTGGGCTCCTGGCTGTGGATCAGAATAGAGCTCTCAGGCCCAGCCTTACTTACACAGAAGCTCCATTTTCCATATATCTCACGATAGCTCCCTGGAGACTTCAAAGTCATGAATATATCAGTGAGTGCCTGCTTGGCCAGATCATAGTCTGTGACAGGGTGACATTTAAGCTAAGAAATAATTAATGAAAAGGAGTTGGTGAAGTGAATATCCAAAGTCCATCTCAACAGAGGAAACATCCAGTACTTTTACCCTGGGGCTGTTAGGCTTGGAGAATCGAAAGGCTGGAAATTGAGTACTGTCTTCATCAGTCCAATGGTCAAGACATTCCCAGGTTACCAGTGTCACCCTATGGTGGGTGGGGGACAGATGAGTACCAGCAGATCAGAGCGTCACAGGAGCACCAAGTCCACACTGCGTGTGGTCAGACATGCACTGAGTCCTCCTGTGGTGAGTGTATGAATGGACACGTCCAGTCATATGTGATTCTTTGTAGATGCTTCGTCTGTTTCTCTGGCATGCATAGGCATTTGGGATCTAATGAAATAAGGCACAGATATCTGCTTTGCAGGGCACTGAGCAGGGATGAAGAAAGGTCCCTGCGGCCTTTTCTGGAGTTACTGACTTCAACCTGCTACTAAGTCTGCAAACTTAGTTTCTTAAATGCTCCAAGACCTACCATGTGTATCTCAAACAGGGATAAAACAATAAAATACCACCGAACCAACAATAATGCACTTATGAAGAATGGTAGGTGTATTTTTGGTGAGGGCAAGGGAGGATTCGGGTGAGTCTGAATAATCCAAAGTCTGGAGTTCTGTTGACAAATCTGATCCATGGCTCCTACCAAATGTTACATCTGGTGGTGGTTACCACTGTGGCATCCTTACAGGCAGGGGTGACTCTGGCTCCCCATCCTAGCTCACACAAACTCCAGGAGGACAGCAGCGTGTCTAGAATCTCCCACGCTCACTGATGCCCGTGTCCTCTCAGCGCTTGGCTGGGAGGATAGTGGAGAAAGGGACCCACTCTCTGCCTCCCATTCTGGAGAAGAACTTGCCCTCTGGGTTCCCACCTCGTCCTACCCTCCCTCCTCACAGTGGGAAAGGGAACCAACTTAGATCCCACCCCAGAAAAGTCTTCCATCACCAGGCATTATATTCTGATTTGTGGTATCTCAGCCCATGTTCCTGTAGGGCTTTTTCCTAAGAAATAAAAAAAAGATATGGTGTGTGAGAGCACCTAGCGTGAAAAAGAAAGTGGAGCGCGTGGGAATGAGGAAGGGAATCTTAAAAGCGGAGGAAATGGAAAACGCGTGGTCTGAGTTGGACCATGTCTGGAAGGAGGTGGTAACCGGGAGACAGAGCCCTGGCATCGTGCTCGGTGGAAACCATGGGGGGAGGTGGAGTGGTCAGCAGTTAGCAAGTCCTTCGGACCCTTGAAGTCCAAACTGTCACCTCCTCTTCCTCACACAATGGCTAGCACAGGTGGGCTCCTCTCAGTGTCCTCACAGACCCTACTGCTGCTTGGGAAGAAGTTGAGGATGATAAGGGCCCACCCTCTCCTGGCTCTATTGAACCTCCCCACACTTAGTCAATTATTGCTTTGAGGGTGATGAGTTACAAGGAGGATGAACAAAGTAAGGATGGACTTATGGGCCTCATCCTTCCAGTATACTTCAGAAGGCTTCCTGCTACAGCCCAGCTTGTGCTAAAGACATAATGGTCTCAAACCTGTGCCTTAAAATAAGTACAAACAAGGAGACAATTAATGAGGGGGGTTTATTGTGCAGGAAACTGGTTCACATAGTGGTCCAGTCTTTTGCTGAACTGGACCGTGTGATCTAGCGGTCACTGTGACAGGCCTCTCGTCGGCCTGCGGGCCACCCAGGTCAGAAGTCAGGAGCTCAACCTCGGCCACTCCCCCGTTGTCACAGCACTCCAGGGACATACAAGTAATAGAGGAATCTCAGAGATCAGACATCTTGCTAGAAAAGAAACATGCAAGGTTTATAAGATAGACTGAGTAGGGATAGTTGGAAATATTTGTTGGAAATGAAGTTAAGGGGATAGTTACGGGGATTCATGGAAAAGGTAGGACTTAGGGTGATTCTTAAAAGGTGATTAGGAGCTCGCTAGGAAAACACGGTAAGGAAGGATACTCCAAAGAGAGATAATAGCCAATTATCTCTAGGTTGTGTAATAACTTAGAAATGGTAACCTAAGTTGTTCCAAGAAAGATTTTAATCTGATTGCCTTCATCCTAAGCAGCCCAGAGTTGGTGTCAGCTGCTCAGTGTGCTGAGGCTACCCTTCTTGTCACATCCAGGACACTTAGCAGGGGACTAGAGAGAGATGATGGCAAAGCTAGAAGCAACTGATACTGTAGATTATGCTGTCCCAGAGGGTCGATGGCAATCTCTACCCAAACTGAAAGATCTGTATGTGCTGCTGCCTTAACAGCCCATCACCCATCTGAGGGCACCATCGTCTGCCCTTGCCCTGTGGGCCCAGAGCTCAGACTGAAAGTTGTGGTGAGGACTCATCCTTTGAGCGCACAGTCACCAAGAGAGCCTGGTCAATGCTGGGGCTGCTGTGGCCATCAGCACTCATCCTTCCACAGGCTCCCAGTGCACAGGGGAGCAGACAAGTTCAATGCCAGAGCAAAGGGGACCCAAAGTCAGAAAAACGGGGCTCCATGGGAAAAGCGAGAGTAGATTCCAATGTCCGAACGAGTCTAGACGTGGGAGCACAGACTGGAGGCCCACACCCAGAAAGAGGAGTGGCATCAACAAAGGCTGACCCTGGGAATCCTGAGGGGGTACTGAGCTTGATCTCCTCGAGCCAAGGAGACCACAGCCTTCTGCTCCCAAGTCCAGTGGCTCCTCAGTGATATTCTGTTTCTACCCTTCTTCATACAGGGGAGGTGCATCGACTTTGCCTTAATGAGTCCTCACTGCATGCCAATGCTCTATGGCTCAGAGACCTGCCTTCAACCCAGTCAAGAGTGCCTCCCCCTCAATATCTGCTGCTCACATTGTCAGCATCCCCCACCGATATGCTCTCAGCCACTGTCCAGGATGTTACCGCTGATCCCTCCCCCAGAGGTCTACAGAAGTACTTTATCTCTCCCGCCCCCATAGCTCAACATCTAAAGAACTTAAAACTGAAAATTAGGAGCCCCTTTTGTACCAAATTAGACATATATATATATATATAATACAATATATATCTTGTGTTTTGGATTACAGTCAAAAGGAGCTGGAATTAGTTTCTGATCAGCAGGAGAGTTTCTTGCCTGGGGAGCACTGCTCCTCTGTATGAGACGCAACTGTACTCATCTACCAGGACAAGGCACCCTGGTGTCCTGTGGATGTAGATGTGATGAGTCCCATTCCCACAAGACAGACCTCCATCTGTCACCAAGCGTTGAGATGCATGGGGTGTTAGACGAAATATGCTCTTTCAAGAAAGCCCCAAATATCTGATATATGGAAATAGTCTGGTGTCCATTACTCACTTGCTGTTACTTAATCTCCTGGGTGAGTTACGTAATCTCCCTGTACTTCAGTTTCCTTACTGAAAAGATGTGGATAATGGTGTCTCTTCTAAAAAGAGGGTGACAGTAACTGCTGCAACATGCTCAGCACAAGGCCAGGTCACTTGTAAAGACTCAGGGGCCAGGTCTTTAAGGTCTTCTCTGCTTCACCAGGGAAGGAGACAGTGAAGAGCTCAGAGACATCAGCAAGTGTGTGGTGAGTGAAAAGATGTTAGAAAAAATCATCACTGGAACTTTAAGCACTGGATACCATGACAAAGGGTTGGCATACATGAGAATTCTCTGAAAACTGTTAACCACAGGAAGTTAACATCAAAGGCTACCACCCATGTAATCTCCAAGATACCATCAGAAAAGGTCCTTCCACCACTATGTCCTTGACAAACATGAGTTCCCTTCCTGTACCTTAATTTTTCTCATAGAGTTAATTCCTAGTTTCCAATTTCCTATCAGCTCCTCTGATTTTTCCTATCAGCTCCCAATTTTCCAGGTCCCTTCTGAAGAAGCCTTTGAAGACATAATCAGGTTTCTTTGCACACTTATATGCTAGAGGACTATCAGTAGACAAAAATTCATTGTGAAGATCACACAACATGTTTATGAAGATGAATCAATACCCTGGACCAAAGAGTCCCAGATGAGTAGAAGTGGCTACTACCTCAAATGTGTACATACCAGTGCAACAAACAAGGGACCATTAAGAATCAAGTAAACATGAGAAGATGAAAAGAAGTGAATAAAATTCCCTAAAGAAATAGAGATCTATGAACTCTCTTATAAAGAATTCAGTCCTCTTCAAGCAGTTTAGTGAAACGCAAGAAACATGGACAGACAACTACATGAAATTCAGGGGGAAGATGCACCAACGAAATGAGAAGCTCAACAAAGAAAACAATCAAAAGAACGACTGAAAATGAGAGCTGAAAAATAAAACACTGCATTGAAGAATATAATAAAGTATTTCAGCAACAAACTCAAGCAAGCAGAAGAAAGAATCAGTGAACTAAAACGTAGATCATTTGAAATTATCCTGCCACAGGAGTGAAAAGAAAAAAAAATTATTAAAAAGTGACAACAGACATTGGGACATTATCAGTAGAAAAAATAGTGAATTATGGAAGTCCCATATGAGAAGAGAGAGAGAGAAAAGAAAGTATATTGGAAACAAAATGGTTGAAAACTTACCAAACATGGAAAGAGAAATACATCTAGATTCACGAGGCCCAAAGAATCCCAAATAGCTTGAGCCTGCAATGGTTACAGGAAATCACATTGTGAGTAAATAGTCTATGGTCAAAGACACAAGCAATTTTTAAAGCAACAAGAAAAAAAAATGAGCCACCACATGTAAGACACCATCATAACACTCAAGAGAGACTTCTCAATAGAAACTCTGCAGACCAGGAGAGAGGGATGATGCATTCAAATACAGAAAGAAAGACTTCTCAATAGAAACTCTACAGACCAGGAGAGAGGGATGATGTATTCAAATACAGAAAGAAAATAAAACTGTCAAGGAAGAATATTGTATCCAGGAAATCTACTCTTCAGAAATGAAAGAGATATTGCAAACATACCAAAGAAACAATAACAAAACAAAGCTGAAGGTGTTCATCACCAGAAAATTTTCTGTATAAGAAATGCTGCAGGAATTTCATCAAGCACAAATAAATGAATAATAATTAGTGTCAGAAGAATGTAAAACTCACCAGTAATGGCTGATCCTGTAATATTGTCATAATAGTGCATAATTCACTCAGAATACCAGTTAAAAGGTTAAAAAATATATTAAACAACCATAACTACAATAATTTCTTACTGGACACAAAACATAAAGTATGTGAGTTGTCATATTGATAACCTAACATGAAGGAGGAAGAAATAAAAGGAAAAATTTAGGTCTGCTATCAGCTTAAAATAGAACATTATAAATATCAGATATTTTAGGTATGCTTCATGATAACCACAAAGAAATAACCTCTGGTAGATATACCGAAGATGAAAGAGGAATCTTAGCATACCCCCTACTAAAAGTTATAAAATAACAAAAGACAGCACAATAAGAATGCAAGATACAGGAATCTTGGGGCTGGTACACTGGGATGACCCAGAGGGATGGTATGGGGAGGGAGGTGGGAGGGGGGTTCAGGATGGGGAGCACGTGCATACCCGTGGCGGACGCATGTTGATGTATGGCCAAACAAATACAATATTGTAAAGTAATTAGCCTCCAATTAAAATAAATTAAAAAATTAAACTAAATTAAATAATTAAAATAAATAAATAAATAATAATAAATGTTAATAGGAGTGTAAACTTCAAAAAAAAAAAAGAAGCTAGGGAAAATGGATTTAGAAAACAGTTGAAAAAATTAACAAAATGGCAATGGTAAGTACCTACATATCAATAATTACTTTAAACAAAGTAAATTCAATTAAGAACACATAAAATAGCTTAATGGACAAAAACAAAAAACAAAAAACAGGTCCAGAAATATGCTGCCCGTAACAGAATCACTTCAGCCTTAAAGACACACAAGGATTAAGTGATGGAATGGGAAAAGAGACTCCAGCAGAGGGTAAGCAGAAGACAACATCAATACCTATACCTTATAGGGAACGTAGACTTTAAGCTAAAAATGCTCTAGGGAAAAATGTCATTATATAATGATAAAAGGAAGTCAATCTGTCAAGAAAACAGCAATTGCACACATTTATGCACCCAGCATTAGAGCATCTAAGTATATAAAGCAGTTATTAACAGAACACATGGAGAAATAAGGGCTTCCCCAGTGGCTTAGTGGTAAAGTATCCACCTGCAATGCAGAAGCTGCAGGTTAAGTCCCTCAGTCGGGAAGATCCCCTGGAGGAGGGCATGGCAATCTACTCCAGTATTCTTGCCTGGAGAATCCCATGGACAGAGGAGCCTGGTAGGCTACAGTCCATAGGGTCGCAAAGAGCTGGACACGACTGAAGCAACCCAGCATGCACCCAGGGAGAAATAAATAATACAGTAAAAGGTGGAGATTTTAACATCCACTCTAAACAATGGAAAAATCATCCAGATAGAGAATTGATAAGGAAGCGGCCGATTTGAAGAAAACCAGACCTAAAGGCCAAATGCATTATATTTCATCCAACAGCAGCAGACTCCAATTTTCTTAAGCGCCTATGGGCCAGTTTCTAAAGTAGATCCTTTTTTAGGCTCCAGGTAACTCTTGATAAATTTAAGGAGATCAAAATCATGGCATGTGTTTTTTCCAAACACAGTGGTATGAAATCAGAAATGAATATCATGAGGAAAGCTGGAAAATCCTCAAACACGTGAAAAGTACATACCACACACGTCTGTACCCAGTGGATCAGAGAAGACTTTTTCAAAACAAAAATAGACAAATATCTTGAACAACGAAAAAGTAAAGACAATATATAAACAAAACCATGTGGTATGCCTCAAAAACTTTTCTAAGGATGCCATTTATAGAAGTAAATTATTATTTTAAGGAAAAAGAAATAGTTCAGCCTAAGGAACTAAATAAGCACAAAGTAGAGCACAAGGATGGTTCAACACACACCAAACTATAAATGTAACGTCACATGAATAGATTGAAAGAAGAAAGTCCTATGTCCATGTCAGCAGATGCAGAAAATGCATTTAAATGAATTCAACATCCATTACTGATAAAAACTCTCAACATATGTATGGAAGGACCATAGCCCAACAAAAAACTCCATATATGACAGTTCACCAATTAACATCAACCTGGATGTTGATCGAACCCAGGTCTCCTGTATTGCCGGCAGATTCTTTACCACTGAGCCAGAAAACCTTAGAGACGCCACAGAATAAATTAGATATGATCAACAAATTCAGTAGAGTCACAGAATAAAAAGATCATAGAAAAATTACTAGCATTTCTATGGAGTAACAATGTAGGATCTGAAAAAAATGAAGACAGCAATCCCATATACAATAGTATCAATAAAACTTTCATCTATCAGATGAAAGAGCTGTATATTAAGAGTATAAGACATTGATAACAGAAACTGCAGAAGGCATACATAAATGGAAAGATGATTTATATTCATGGATGAGACTAATCAATATTGGTAAATTGTCCAGACTCCCTAATGCCGTTTATGCCTTCAGTGCAATCTCTGTCAAGATTGTTTTAAAGATGGCATTGCATTCATCCCTGCCTTTCCCTGATCAACTCCACAAGCAAGTTCTTGAAGCTAGCACACCCGTCTCGAAGCATTTCTTCAGTTTGTGAGACGTTTGCTGGACCACACTCCACTGAGTGTTCTGAGTTTTTGTCATTAAGAAATATGTGTCCTGAGCCCAGGAGGACCTGAGGCGTGGGCAGCTCTGCTCCTTCCTCATGGGGACATCATTTAGGTTCAACTCAGCTTCTTCCTCTTGCCCTGCCCCCTGCCCCCCCGTAAGAGGCCTCACGACTACCTGCCCTGCTCACTATCTTGATAAGCGTTTGTGACATGTGTTTTGCATATTTCACCTCCTTCCATCCTCCATATACCTGTAGGGTCATCATCATCCTTCACTGATGAGGAGGGCCCAGATCCTGCCTCACTAGCATCCTGCCCAATGTCTGCTGCAAGGAGGTGGCACAACCGGGACTGAACCTCAAGTGTGTGTCCCCAGAGCCTGTGCTGCACTGGCCACGTCCCCTCCCAGAGCCCCCAGTGACGAACAGCCAACCAACCGTGTGACCCAAACTCCAAATGAGGGCACGCTGAGAGTTTAAGCATCCTTTCCTACCTTAACTCTAACTGCTCCTGAGTGTTTACTCCATGAAAAAGTCAGATTCTTGTCTAACTTCCTTGCACTTCTAACAGCTCCTGAGGAAATACAGGACACCCAAATATGTGTCTTTGGGTCTCCTGTGCTTTGTCATCCTGAAAGGACATCCAAACTGTGCCACTGTCAGCATCTGAGCCTCTCCTAATGTCATTTCAAACCTGATTCCTCCAAGGGGATGCCACTGACATCTAAGGTTAGCGTTGGCCAATGTTCCTTGAAGAGAGACAAAGTCAGACACATCACTGCACTGAGTGACCTTGAACTGATCACTCACCTCTCTCAGCCTGAATTTCTCATCATTATGCTGAATTTGGGCCAAACTATATTCACAGTCCTTTCTAGATCTCCCAGTGTATAACTAGAGCTGGGATGAAGCTAGAGTAATTACTTTTTTAAAAGCTCAAAATTAAAATGAGAAAATATATATTTTAAGCCCTGAACATAACATAACATAGCAAATGAAATCCAATAAAGTACAAAAAGGGCAATACATCAAGACTAATTAGGGTTCACCCCATAAATGCAAGTCTAATTCAGGTTTGCAGTATCGATATAATTTACCACATTGGCAAAATGGAGAAGGGAAACATGATTATCTCAAAAAAGGAAGAAAATAGTTGGAAACAGTTCAAGTTCAGCATCACAATAGGAGCAGGCTAACAAAAGGCAGCTGCACAAAATGCATTCTCACAACTAACATTACACTCAGTGCTCAATGGGGACGGTGTCTCTCTGGGATCTGAAACTTGACCAGGAAGCCATCTCTGCCTTGAGAGGGTGCCTGCATCAGTGTGGGGAGGATCCTATGTAGTTGCTCTTCTGATCGAAGTCCTCTCTCAGAAGCATCAAGTGGTGTCCGATGAGGACAGGGCTGTAAGAAAAATCATGGCTGGGACTTTCGACTCTAGGTACTAAGACATGGGGTCCTACACATGAACATTCTCTGTAAAAGGCTGCTGCCCACATGTAGGTCCACATTCCAGGCTTACCAAGCACGTAGTCTTTCAAGAACTAATTGGAAAAGGCTCTGGCACCTGTTAGCTCCTTCAGACAGGAGACTAAATCTCAAAAAGACCACTCACATCATAATGAGGGAAATACAAATGACGACCACAAAGGAAGGCTACATTGATCAGAAAATATATAAAATATGACAATATCAAGTGTCATGAGGAATGTGAAGCTAGGAAAATCTAATAGGCTCTAGGGAGAAGTACACCAGATTTCCTCAATTCCAAAACACCATTTATATCGGATACTCCATTATTTTAAATACCACTCCAAAAATGCTTTTGATCACTTCTAATGTTTATTTTGCATGTTGAAAGACCTAGACTCATTAGGGGAGGATTTTTAACATATATCACTCTTCCTTTATGCTCATAAAAATGAAGAAAATAAAGTAAGTGGGTTAAGGTATTTCCAAAAAGCTTTAAATTCATATTCTTAGCTTTTTGATCATGTTTTATTTAGACTTGTGTATGCCCACATAGAACAGAGAGAAGCCATTGCCACTCAACCTTCCCTGATTTCTGGTCACAGAACCTAGGAGCATCATAAAATAGTTCTCGTTTCTGTGACTCAGTTTGGGGTGATTTGCTACACGGAAGATGACTGAAAATGTCCCACATTCACAAAGAACTTTGAAATCCTTGCAGGGCTTCTTTCCCTTCTAGATCCTTCTATCCATCCACTGGGTCACACAAGTAACCACTGCAGCACTCCAGGCTGCCAATTTTTGACCCAACAGTGATGTTCTTATGTAAATCACC
This sequence comes from Bison bison bison, assembly GCF_000754665.1. Lineage (NCBI taxonomy): Eukaryota > Metazoa > Chordata > Mammalia > Artiodactyla > Bovidae > Bison > Bison bison. Next base: position 4,523,152 of record NW_011494913.1, on the reverse strand, counting down.
TCAGCTGCCTTCTTTCAGTTGACAAAAAGGCAGACTTTTTGAAGGAATTATGGCCTCCTGAAAATGTTTGGGATGAAGAACAAATGGAAGCTTCATCTTCCCCCACCGCCCCATGCCTCCCTACTGGGACTACTGTCAGTAGGCAGGAGCCTGAGCAGGCCTACGGGTCACAAAGTCACCATGCCAACCATCCTGTCCCTCATAAGGGACAGCAATCACAAACCCTGCCTCCTTGGGGCAGAGGAGGATTGTGCAGAGAGTGGGACCATCCCCCAGGGCCAGCCTCTTGCCTCTTCTGCACTCGGGCAGATATCAGGGGGGCCTACAGCCCAGCACACCTCGGTGAAAGGGTGGAGGCGTGGGGTCCCTGGGAACCAGCGGAGGCAGCAGATGCCACGGCCTGAGATGGCCTGATGGCCAGGGCCAGTGGGACCACGGCGGGTACCAAAGGAAATGGGGAACGCTGGGCCTGGGGTGCTGGGCTCCATGCTCTTCCTGATGCTCGGGCTGCAGCCTCTACCGCTTAGCCGAGGGAGATCCCTGCACCACCCCCCAAACTCGAGAAGCTTCCACCTGGGCTCCAGACATCACGGAAGCACCTGGGAGAAGCTGAAATCCTGTGAGGGTGTCTTTGACCTGTACTTCATAGTGGACGCGTGAGTGGCTCTCCTGCCTGGCCCCGGTGCTCTTCAGGGAACCTCTGTCTGCAGGACCACTTCATGTTTGATTAGACCCAGGGAACAGACCTCTGTGTCCTCCTTGTTCCTGAGTTAGGAGTGCCCTGGGCCTTTGTCCCCTGGGACATTTATATTTTGGAAAGTAAACAAAACACCACAGGGTTTCTGGGTGGCTGTCAGTCTCTCCATCAGCTTGACCTGGATCTGTGACCTGCATGTCCCTTAATCAGCTGGAGGGGCAGCTGATTGCCAAGTGCTGTCTTCTCGGCATTTGGGAGAAGCTCACTGTGATTTCTGGGTTTGTTTGGTTTCAGTTTTTTAATTTACCCCAGTGACTTCTATTTCTACTGCCTCCAGAGAGATTGACATGTCATCTGTTAAACATTCTCATGGTGTCACTGCTTACAAGTCCTTTGATTTGCAGGTTCTAAATGTCTTGCTGCTTTCTTTGACAACTTGGACACCCATGTGAATGCTTGTGTTTGCTTTCTGAACAGTTTGGTCTGTCTGCCTATGGCCTTGGGAAACCTGGGCCTCTTATTTTTTTGGGGGGGGGGGTTTCCTCTTTGTTTTATTTATTTATTTAGTTAGTTTTTTCTGACTTTCAGCCAACACAGGTTAGTGTCCTGGCCTGTGACTTTTATTTATTTATTTATTTATTTAATTTTATTTTATTTTTAAACTTTACATAATTGTATTAGTTTTGCCAAATATCAAAATGAATCCATCACAGGTATCCCCTCTGGCAATCAAGGAAGGAAAGGGAGGGGCAGGGCCTCAGACTGGAGAGGTTGCCTTGGTTCCATTTTCAACACCTCTGTGGGACTGATGATGATGTGTGTGTGTTCATCACTCAGTTGTGTTCAACTCTTTGCGACTCCATAGACTGTAGTTCGCCAGGCTTCTCTGCCCATGGAATTCTCCAGGCAAGAATAATAGAGTGAATTGCCATTCCCTTCTTCAGGGGATCTTCCTGATCCAGGGATTGAACTTAGGTCTCCTGCATTGCAGGCAGATTCTTTACCATCTGAGCTACCAAGGAAGCCCAGGGCTGAGGATAAATTTTATTCACTCGGTAGTAATAGTGATATGACTCTCAATATCACTGAAGCACTTTACAGTCCCCAAATTCCTTTAAGGCACATCTGCTATCTTTAAAACATATGGAGGCAGAGTAGGGAATGTATTTGCATTTATAATCGACTAGAAAGAGGGCAGGCGCCTAGACATTGGATAAAGTAGCCCAGAGGCTGGTGAGAGTAACAGGACTGAATCCTGGATTCTACAAACGGGAAAAGGAGCTGAGGGTCAGGGAGACGTAAGTCTAGAGTATGGCTACAGTGGAATATGCCAGGCTTATCTGAAAGCACAGCACATTCCTCAGGCCCCACTGTCTTAAGCGTCCTCTGTCTCCACCCTGGCACTAAAGTTAAAGACAAAGGGAGCAACCGAAGGAAGAACCAGGAAGGGCCTGAAGCTTTCCCTGCTGGTGGAGTATCATGATGCCAGGACAGCAGTGTCCCAGGCCATGTTCAGCCCCTCCCCAGACAGTGGTCCCAGAAAAGGCCTTCAGTGTCCAGAGTGGCTCAGCTTTAAAGCTGATGAGAAGAAAATGGAAATAAAATGTTATAACACCCTCCTTGGCCTGAGGCCGCGGTGCCTGTTGGAGGCCCATAAGTGAGGGACAGGAGAGCCAACACAGCAGAATTTTTCAATGCATCTTTCCTTATTCCCTTGTCCTGAAGCCTTAAGTACAATGATCAACCCTCCTGGTGTGCCACCCGAAGTTCCTTACCCCCCTGCCCGTGGGTCTGGTTGGTCACCCTCCCCAGCACTCACAGTGATGAAAGTCACCACTAGGGTGACCCACTGAGGTTGCTGAGGGAGTGTTGGCAGCCTTGCACTGCCTGGGATGGGAAGGATTTGCTTAAGTTTCTCCTGGAATCTGGGGAGGCAGAAACTGCACCCACTGGATGGATGCTCCTCATGTCTCTGACTCAGGTCTTCTTTGTTTTCAGGTCACAGAAGGCAAAAGATATTTGGGAGGACATTTGCCAACTAGTGGATGAGATAACGATGAAGTACACAAAGTACGGCTGGGGTTCCTCTTCCGGCTGGGTACACAGCTCTCTAGAGTTGGTGGTCGTGGGTCTTCCTCTTCCGGGCTGGGCACATAGCTCTCTAGAGTTGGTGGTTGTAGACGTCCCTTTGCTCAGGAGCACAGAGCCTGGAGCAGGGGTGTTCTGAAGCAGAAAGGACACAGCACTCTGGTTCTATCAGGTCTTAACAGGTTTCTTGGCTCCTGTCTGTGAGTCAGGCCACGTTGTAAGGGACACAGTCTGCCCTGAGGACCTCACAGATTAAGAAACAGGCAAACCAGTAACCAAACACGGAGTTAAATTGTGCCAAGGTTTAAAACTAAAGTGCAAAGGAATTACTTTCAACTTTAAGGAAAAAGCAAGTATTCTTCTGTTTTGAAAGTCAAGTGTGACTTCCTAGGGGATCTGAATTTTTGGACTAGATTTGAAGAATGGGGAAAGACAGGGTCATGTAAACAAATAGCAGATTTCTTGTCAAATGAGTGATCTGTTTGACTAGAGAGTACAGTTAACTATGGGGAGGGTTGAAAGGTGACTGGGACAGGACAGCATGGGACCAAAACCTTTAAGGCTCATAATGCCAAGCCAAGGGGCTTAAAATTCCTGCTCTGAGCATTTGGGAGCTACAAGCTGATTTTTGAGCAAGTGTCTAATATGATGCATGACGTTCTCCAGGTACCAAAGTCTGCTAACTGTGGTTAAAATGATTTGTAACAAAAACCAAGAGCAGCAAGGACCATAGCTAGGGACCTAGGGTAGCAACTAAAATAAAAATAATGTGGTCAATGGACCACAAGGCAGTGGAAGGAGAGAGAAGGGAGAGACGTGTGGAAGGCTGAAACGAGGTAGAGTAATTTCTTTGAGAAGGCAGAGGAACCAGATATCAAATTGCCAACATCTGCTGGATCATAGAAAAAGCAAGAGAGTTCCAGAAAAACATCTATTTCTGCCTTATTGACTA
>NW_011494913.1:4518532-4519315 GCF_000754665.1 Bison bison bison | reverse complement strand
CCCCATCCACCCCTCTAGGTTGATACAGAGCCCCTGTTTGAGTTTCCTGAGCCCCACAGCAAACTCGTTGGCTATCATTTTGCATATGGTAATGTAAGTTTCCATGTTACTCTTTCCATACATCTCACCCTCTCCTCCCCTCTCCCTATGTCCATAAGTCTATTCTCTATGTCTGTTTCTCCACTGCTCCCCTGTAAATAAATTCATTTTTCTAGGTTCTGTATATGTGTGTTAGAATACGATATTTATCTTTCTCTTTCTGGCTCACTTCACTCTGGTATAATAGGTTCTAGGTTCATCTACCTCATCAGAACTGACTCAAATGCCTTCCTTTTTATGGCTGAGTAATATTCCATTGTGTATATGTACCACAACTTCTTTTTTTTTTTTTTTTTTTTTAGTGGATTCCATCCATGTTTTATTCTTCAACTAACCTGGCAGAGCTAAACCACAGCTGACTCAGATTGCATCCTAAGTATAATAACAATATTTTCAACATGAATAACTTCTTAGATAGTAACATGGGGGCATTATATTTGTCCTATTTCACACACTGTTTTAGTTTTGATTATTAGGCGAAGGAGGTAAAGCTAGACTAAGAGAAGTTATCCTAGGTGAATCATCATCAGTGTACTGAAGGCACTTCTTAAGACAGTACGATATCCTTTAAAGTGAATCAGTTCCGTTCAGTTCAGTTCACTCAGTCGTGTCCGACTCTTTGTGACCCCATGAATCCCAGCACTCCAGGTCTCCCTGTCCATCTCCAACTCCCGGAGTTCACTC
>NW_011494913.1:4509459-4518432 GCF_000754665.1 Bison bison bison | reverse complement strand
AGCCTTACCTAGATAGCATATTCAAAAGCAGAGACATTACTTTGCCAACAAAGGTCCATCTAGTTAAGGCTATGGTTTTTCCAGTGGTCATGTATGGATGTGAGAGTTGAACTATAAAGAAAGCTGAGCGCCAAAGAATTGATGCTTTTGAACTGTGGTGTTGGAGAAGACTATTGAGAATCCCTTGGACTGCAAGGAGATCCAACCAGTCCATCCTAAAGGAAATCATTCTTGAGTGTTCATCGAAAGGACTGATGTTGAAGCTGAAACTCCAATACTTTGGCCACCTCATGGGAAGAGTTGACTCATTGGAAAAGACTCTGATGCTGGGAGGGATTCGGGGCAGGAGGAGAAGGGGACGACAGACGATGAGATGGCTGGATGGCATCACTGACTCGATGGACGTGAGTCTGAGTGAACTCCGGGAGTTGGTGATGGACAGAGAGGCCTGGCGTGCTGCAATTCATGGGATGGCAAAGAGTCGGACATGCCTGAGCGACTGAACTGAACTGAACTGAATTTCTTTGATATGAACAGAACACGGGGAAGGGGGCAAGGAGGGAAAAGGAGTGATGTTACAAAGCATATTGGAGCAGATAAGAGGCTGAGAGAGCCGTGCGGACGTGGGCGGGGCCCTTCTGTGCACATCCCATGTGCGTGCCTGTGTGAGGGAGAGACAGAGAGAGAGAGACAGAGGGAGACTTGGAGTGGGGCTGGGAGTATAGGGATGGAGCAAGAGGGTCCCACGTCTCCACAGGCCTCAGAACCCTTCACTAAGTTATAGGAACCTCTGGGCTTCAGGAAATAACCCCAAAGCAAAAGAGTTGGAATGGGAATAGAGAAACTGGCAGGCACCCCCTTGCTGGCTCCTCACTGGCTTCATTTGCGTACTTCTTCTCCAGCCCTGACCTGCGGATGTCCTTCATCACCTACTCCACACAGGGCCGCATCGTCATGAAGCTCACCTCAGACAGGCAAGTGCTGTTTTAATCCCCCAAGGCAGCCATGGTGGGAGGGTCACAGGAAAAACCAGGGAACTGAGGGTTCCCTGAGACATCATAAGGAGCCATAAGGTGCAGACTAGGCCATCCTGGACTGTCAGTGTCCGCTCTGACCCCCAGCCCTGGCTCCCTCCCACTGACCTCTGGCTGGGCTGGCATTGGTAGACCCCATGCTGCTAGATATCTCCACCTCCCCCAAGCCCAGCCCTCCACCTGTCCTATCCACCCAGCCCTCTTCTCGTTTCTTAGAACTGGCTCACTGTGAGGACTCCTGGGACCTGGAGGAGCAGATGCGGGCCCTTTGTGAACACTGGCCTGTGTTGGCTCCTGCTCTGTGTGTCGGTCTCTGCTCAGGGCCATGGGGGAAGAACCAGGCGGCAGGGATGGGCGTGATGAAGTGCTAGGGCTTCCATGGATTCACCCCTTGGTGGCTGAGACAAGGGAACCCATGAGTGTGGTTCTGAAGACCAGGCTGGGCTGGGGTCAGGAGGGCAGCATGACACAGCAGCATCCTGCTGCTGCTGCTGCTAAGTCGCTTCAGTCGTGTCCAACTCTGTACGACCCCATAGATGGCAGCTCACCAGGCTCCCCCGTCCCTGGGATTCTCCAGGCAAGAACACTGGGGTGGGTTGCCATTTCCTTCTCCAATGCATAAAAGTGAAAAGTGAAAGTGAAGTCACTCAGTCGTGTCCGACTCTTAGCGACCCCATGGACTGGAGCCTACCAGGTTCCTCTGTCCATGGGATTTTCCAGGCAAGAGTACTGGAGTGGGGTGCCATTGCCTTCTCCACGTGCCCAAAGGCCAGAGGTGGAAGATAGGGAGCTCATGAGCATCCAGGAGCTCAAGATGCTCATGATGCAAACGACTGAAACCCAGAGAGTGTGGGGGTGCCAGTGCATGGAGACAGCACTCCCCAGGCCTGGCTCCCAGGAGAAGCAGGGACTGGGGCTGCCTGTTCAGTGAGCTGGGGAAGGCGTGGTTTTGTGTGTCCCTGTGGTCTGCATTATGGAGAGAGAGACCTGAGTGAGTGTGAGGTGCAAGCAGCAAGTGAGGGGGAGTTGTCAGGCAGGCGGAAGAGAGAGAGACGGGGCCTCTGGTAGAGGAGCTGCCCGTGGGGGAGAGGAGGACCGCTGACTCCTTTAGGCAGAAGACTCAGAGTCTGAACCAAGCGACCTGTGGGGGCGACTCCTAAGGGGCTCCCAGTCCTCTCTGGAGAGTGGAGGTGAGGCTGTCTTTCTCAAGGGAAAGTGTCAGAAGAGGAGTGGGGATGAGGGGACGGGAAAAGGGTGATGGAGTTTTAAGAAGTTAAGGGCTTCGTGGGGACATAAGCAGGCTAGTGTTCTCTTCATGCATGGAGCTGGGAGTCGAGACTGAGCAGGTGGCAGGGAGGGCAGTCTAAGAAAAAGGCTGGTGGATAAGAGTTCCAGCATATTTGCAGGTGTTGTCAGTGAAACAGAAATCCTCCCAAAAGTGACAGGAAGAGCGGGGTGGGCAGGGCCTGGTTTGGCCTCCAGTGGCCCTGGTCACAGGCCTCCTCTGTTCCCATGCTAGGTCAGGCAGGGCAGGACCAGGGGCTCTCAGATTTCAGCTCATGGCAGAATCACTTCTGCTTGAGGCAAGAGCCAGCTTTCAGGTGCCACGTTCTCTAAGACTTGCTGTGACAGGTCAGCCCATCACACAGGACAAGCCTGAACCTAAGCCCCACCCCCTGGCATGTCCCAGTCCCATCCCCTGTAACCTGCATTAACAAAAGCCAACAGAGATCCCTGTGGCAGCCTGGGGTCACTGCTCTTCAGCCCGCATGGACACTCCTCAGGCCTCTTCCCCATTTATGGTCTATTTCTTCAGGAGCACATGAAGCCCAGGAGCCCTAGACTCTAATGCAGCAGCTTGACTATTTCCCTTAGCATCGATCAAGTGAGGGAAGTGGCTTGGAGGGACCCAGTCCACACAGGGGACTGCAGCAGGGGAGGAGGGGACAGGGCAGGAGCACCAGCAAAGTGACTTCTCCAAACTCAGCCTTCCCTGTTGGAATGACCTTACTAGGGACCCCTTAGGTGCCAGCAGTACGGCCAGTCATCATGGGGGTGCCAGATCCGTAGGTGTCCCCCTCACCATGGATAGTCAAAGCTGGTCCTTGCTGAGTCTCCGAGGTTTGAATGCCTGAGACAGCGATGAGCATGCTGAAAGGCAGCCATTCACGGGGCCAGCAAAGCAGCAACACCCACACTCACTGAGGAGGGGACAGAGAAGGATTAGGGTTAGTCCTGCCAGCATCACAGACGTGGGCAGAAGGGTCAGGACAGGACCACGTCTATCCTCTCTGGTCCAGGCAGGACTGGTGCAAGACAGCTGGGGCTGTTTTACAGCCATTAACTCTCGTTCCCCCTCTACCCTCTTTTCCGATATGTTTTTAGAACAAAAATACGTGATGGTCTTAAAAGACTTCAGGACATAGTGCCTACAGGAGCCACAAACATGCAGGAAGGACTGAAAGAGGTACAAGACAACTCTGAAAACTTATTCTGCTTTGTCAAGTTCTTAAGAGTATTATTGGTTCATCCGCCAACATTCTTTCAATTTGTTGCAGGCAAATAAACAGATTCAACAAGCTACCTCAGGAGGTAAGCTGCCGCTGACGTCACTGTGCTCAGGGGGGACAGAGCCAGGCCCGGGCCTCAGCGAGAGCTGGTGCACACCCTCCTTGGCCAGCTACTAGCGCTGACTCTAGGAGCGAGCTCCTTGCCCTCTCTGTGCTGCAGGTTCCTCCTCCCCACAGTGAGGATGAAAAGCTCCCCCAGGGATGTTCCTGAGAACCACATGGGGTCATGCATTAAATTCCTGGTTCTTACTAGATATCAAGTGCTTGACCTACAGTTGGGTTGCATGAAAAAGAAGAGAAATTCCAGGGACAGTGAGCAGAGTTCAGTTTAGGGAGCAGAGGCCTTGGTGCCCCTGCCTGCCCACACTCTGTCCACCATGGCCCTGGCTCTGCCCCTTCAGCCTCTCCCCTGTGGTTGACTCTCGTCCTGTGACTGTGTTTCCAACAGCGGGAAAGGCTGTGCTCAGCCCAGAACCACCAGCATGTAGACTGTAGGGCTGCGGCCTCATCAGGAAGGAAGCACAGGCTGCTGGGAAGGCAGGGAGCTGGGCGGGGCTGCTGCCCAAGCCTCTGGCAGTCAGTCTGGGTGCTCCTCCCTGAGCTCAGCTGAGAGGCTTGTCCTTGCCAGGGAAGTAGCTGCAGTTGCCATTCAGGATAAAGGCTGTCCACCCGCCCTTAGTGAGGGTCACTAGGAAGCACTCTAAGCCAGGCTCAGGCTCCTCACCTGTCAAGTAAGTCCTAGGCTAAGTCCTCTGTCCCTCCAGGCACTCTGGTGGCAGTTCTGGGGTCAGGGTGGCCCCTCCCCAGGAGGAGGAGGCACAGGAGCAGAGCTGCAGGCCTGGCAGCCTGAGGCAGGTCACTTCAGGTTCCTTGCTCACCAGGCCATCCCTTGCTTCCTCTCTAGACAGGAATACTTCCAGCCTGATTATCACCCTGACTGCGGGGCCACTGCTACCAAGGACGTTACAGGACACAAAGAAGGAAGTGAGTGCTGTCCACCATTATCAGCTTTCTGCTCCATGTGTTTGGGTGTTTCCACTCAAAACTTCTTTTCTCTTAGGCTCAACAGGCTCGGGATATGGGGGCCAAGGTTTACTGCGTGGGTGTAAAGGACTATGAGAGAGATCAGGTAATTCAGAGCAGATAACCAAGTGCCACGTGTGAGCCCAGCTGGGGAAAGCTTTCAAAGGCAGCTGTCCCAGGGTCACCAGACAATGGCCCTCGACCTCAGCCCAAATGTTTGGACAACAGGTAGTCAGATGAACAGCAAGTGTTGTGTAAACCTACACACCAGAGCTGCGGGTGGAGCTTCCACTCTCTGAGGGTGGGCTGCTGACAGATGCCAGGGTGTGGCTCTTGGAGTCCAACATGGCAGGAGGCAAGACTCTATGTCCTGAGATGAGACTGCTGTGTTCTCAACTCCTGGCTGTGTGACAACCATCTCCTCTCTCTTGTAGTTGAATGATATTGTAGAAAGAAAGGACCAAATGTATGGGACAGAGGAATTCAATTCTGCAGAAACATTTGTTACGTCGGTGAGTGTGGGCTAAACATGAGAGGGGAGGTGGGCTGCCTTTTCCCCATGTCCCTGCTATCAGTCTCCCTGACCCTGCCACCCCTCTGTTCCAGCTCGTGAAAAATTCGTGTATGGAAGCCATGGCTGGGGACACACACTTTGTCTGTTTAGGAGGTAAGAGCCAAGTCACAGATCTAGACAGAAGTGCTTGTGTGTGTGTGTGTGTGTGTGTGTGTGTGTGATGCATTCAAGTGGTATGGGTGTTCTGATTGTGGCATGTGTGTATTAGTGTGTTTCTGTACATGGCTTGATTGTGTGTGTGGTGTCTATGTGGTCTGAGTGGATTGTGTATGGTATGTGTGTGTGGTGTGCATGTGAGTATCGTGTGAGTGTGTGATGTGTATGTGTATATGACACGACTGTATAGAAATCTGTCCAGCATGGAAGTGTGCATTGATACACACTCGTGTGACTGTGTGACACGTGTATGCCAGGTGTTCTGTGTGGATGTGTGGGATTACTTTTATCTCACAGATTGATTGAGAGGTTATTGACATATAGTTCTGTATGGTTTTGAAGTATACCACATAATGGTACAGACTTATATTGCAAAAAGGTGACCATAAATAAATTTAGTTTTTAAAATATAAAACCAAAAATTTCTTTAAAAAATTAAATATACATTGACGCTTAAAACTCTCAACAATACTTATCACATGAATTCAAACTACCCATAAAAACATAATACATCAAGATTAATTAGGGCTTACACATGAAATGCAAGCCTGATTCAATATATAAAATATCAATGTGATTTTCCTCATCAGAAAAAATGGAGAAGAAAAACGTGATTATTTCAGTGGGTAAAGAATTGGACATAGCTCATGGTCAGTGTCATGCTAGTAACAGAGCCTAACAAAGGCATCCAGGGAAGCCATGTCTGCCCCGAGAGGGTCTCTCCACCAGTGTGGGAATGATCCTGTGCAGTTGTGTTTCTATCAGAAGCCCTCTCTCTGAATGAGCTGTGTGCATGCCAGTTTGTGCATTCATATCACTGGGATTTGTAGAGTTGAGGTGGGTGATAAGCACAAGCTCCCACTGGTGACAGCACCAAGCTGGATGCAGCTGGATACAGATGCAGGAAGCCGGTCCTGGCTGTGGCGCTCTGAACTGCAAGACCACAGTGCAGAAGGCTGTGGTCAGACAGAGCAGTGATCCTATCTGAGCTCTGCTGTTCATGGGTACAAAACCGGGACAAATTATTGAGTATCACCCAGCTCCAATCTCATCTCCAAGAAGTTGAAATAACACCCACCACCCACTATCAGATCTGCAGTGGGACACAGAAGCAATAGAGTGCACAGGATCTAGAAGCTGGTGGTTCTCACCCATAGGAGCTGGTACTAAGACTTCCATCACTGACCCCTGGTTCTTCCCCTACCTCTCTGCTGAGCTCAGGTTGGGGAGGGAAGTGGTTAAAGAACACCCAGGGTGAAAGCATCTCCAGCTGAGCCCTCAGTGGGTGGAAGCTCTCTGACCCCTCCTGTCTCTGACCCTGTGGCCTGTGCAAGGTGTGGCCATGGAAGGAGACCCCACACACGTGCAGGGGCTTTCCTTGCACATCCCAGCTTGCAAGCAACCTGAGAGCTTCCATTCTCTGATCGTGTCCCCAGGACACACACGGGCTTGCAGACCTCAGGGGAGGATGCCTGTTGTCATTCATGCCCGGTGGTGGTCTAGCTGGGGTGACAGGTGCCTGCTGCACACCCTCTGCCAGTGGGGCCCAGCAGTGCTGCCTTAAACTTTACAACTGCTGCCATCTTTACAAAAGCTGCCACATAGCATGACTGTCACTGAGATAGAAAGCTCAAGGCAGGAACCTGGAGCCTAAATAAAGTAGAATCCGTCACTCTGAATAAGTCAGTGGGCTGGGTGTGAGGAAGCCTGGAGGGGTGAGCATGAGACATGTCACTTCTTCAGCCTCTCAGGCTCCCTCCAGGTCTAAGCAGAGGCCTCTGCTGGCCTCCCTGCCTCCAGGCCTGTGCTCCAGCTCATCCTCTGCACAGGGCATTAGGGGCTGAGAAGGCCACTTCCCTAACCCACCTAACTGTGGGGCTGAGGCCCCCAAGCTGGATAACCAGACCCTCCAAGGACCAGCCTCTGCTCTAAGTTCACCTGCTGCAGAGGCTGGTAGGTAGGGGCCTGGGCTTTCTGGAAAACCTCGTTTAACTTTACAGGATCCAGACCACCCAGGTTTTGAGACTTCACTCTCAGAGCACCTTAATCCAAAGGCTTTCCTAGGCATCTGGCTCCCCTGGTTTCCCACAGCCCTTGATCTCTCCTCTCATTAGAGGCTTCTCAGCCGGTATGAAGCATGACTTCTGCTTGGCTATGTCCACATCTTTATTTTTATCATTCAGTAAATTCTTTTGCTTCAGATTTTATTATGGATCATTTCAAACCCCCAGCAAAGTAGAAACAATTATTTAGTGGGCAATCCAATCTCTACCACCTGAATTTGCAATTAATATCTAACTGTATTCCCTTTCATATTAATCTGTCTAGCTCTCTATGTCTCTTTTTATCAGTCCATCTTATTTTTTGATGCATTTCAAAATAAATTACAATCATCAGACTACTACACCACATATCTTTAATTGGGAAACAATTTTATTAAGATTTCTCTTTTTGAAATGCAGCAGAACTAAGTGTATCATTTGATGAGTTGTGACAAATGCACACAGCAGCAAAGCCCACGAAGACTCAGAGCATTACATTTGCACCTAGAGTGTCCCCTCAGCTCCCTTCCCAGGCAATGCCTGCCCCCACCCCCCAGAGGCTGCTACTCCCTGATTTCTTCCTCTACAGTCTAATTTGCACTTTAGAACTCTCCCCAGTGACTCTCAAGGGATGAGCGTGGGCTCTGTTCTGGGGCATGGGCACCATGGTTTGAGGATTCATCCCTCCTGTGTGCTTCTAGGTTTCCTCAGACCTTGACCCCTGGAAGGGGTGCTGGAGGCAGCACCTGGTTACTCTTTTTCCTGTATGTGAGCAGACAAGACTTGGTGTCCTCAAGAATACCAGCAGTGAAGGCCACAGTAGGAGCCAGTGCAGAGCAGGGCTTCCCTCTGGGGTCCAGCGCCCAGCTCTGCATCATGGCCAGAGACACTCTGGGTGGGGGCAGGCTCTGTGGGGCAGGAGGACCTGAGGCCTGAAGGATGGGCACACAGTGCCAATGGACACTCCTGCAGCCAGCCTGGGCAGAGGCTGCCCCTCCTCCAGGATAAGGTCCCCCCTTGTCCCATCCCACTGTCTCCAGAATTAACCACAAAGAGTTCATCTTTTATGTGAAAGTGTTGGTGGCTCAGTTGTGTCCAACTCTTTGCAAGCCCAAGGATTGTACCCCACCAGGCTCCTCTGGCCAAGGAATTCTCCAGGTAAGAATACTGGAGTGGGTAGCCATTCCCTTCTCCAGGGGATCTTCCCAAGCCAGGGATCTAACACAGGTCTCCTGCATTACAAGGTCGATTCTTTACCAACTGAGCCACTAGGGAAGCCCTTTTATATGTAAATTCCTACCTAACTATACTTTACAAGGATATTTTTACATTCATGGCATCTTGTAGTACATAGTGTTTTCCAACCTTCCACACAGTATTTCATTTTATGGATAGACCAGTTTATTTCATTACTCTCCCTTGGTCAGTATTCAGATTGTTCCTAATTGGTAGATACTTGAAGTTACACTCAGAGAAGGTGATGGCACCCCACTCCAGTACTCTTGCCTGGAGAATCCCATGGACAGAGGAGCCTGGTAGGCTGCAGTCCATGGGGTCGCTACAAGTCGGACATG
>NW_011494913.1:4508262-4509359 GCF_000754665.1 Bison bison bison | reverse complement strand
CCTTGCCTCATTGCATGCCTCACCCAGGTCCTGGTTTTGCTCCTGGGGTGTCTAGCCTGCCATAGACACAGAGAAACACAGGGAGGAACAGATTCTCAAGTGTCAGAAAGTCCCACAGGCACCGGGCTTGTGTGCCGAGCTCAGACGAGGGTCAGGACTGTCTTCAGCCTGTGTTGTCTTGGTTCCTCTGTGATTTTCAGTGGCAAGCACTGCCTATACCACTTAGGGAAGAGTGTGGCTTTTCCGGGTCTTGATTTACCCCTGTGGAGGGTATGAGACTGGGTGTCTTTTAGCTCTACTGTTCATTCGGGTTTGTAGCAGCACCCCAAGGTCTCAAAGCCCAGCCCAGTAGCCTCAGAGTGGACACTCAGTGAGGATCTTGCACAAGAGGTAACCAGAGTTTGGTTCAGACAGAGCTGCTTCCTCATAGAAGTCACTTGAGAGTTCAGTTTTGGGTGAAATTCTGTCTGCTTCCTCATAGAAATCACTTGGGAGTTCTCTTTGGGGTAAAATTCTGTAACTGTGAGATCAGAGGGAAGACAGCACTGAGGCCCTTCTAACACAGACCTTTGGATGTTACTCTTGCAGTAGCCTATGAAGTGACATTTTTTGCATCTGGTCTAGATGAAAAAAGGAAGGATGAAATTGTTTGCAGATATCAGCTGGGCTCCGGCAAAGTCTTTGGTAAGTAAATCCCTTGATACCTCCAAGTAAGAAATATGCCACAACACACTGCATTCCCTTCACCCAACAAAGCCTTCGAAGTTCTTACTGGCCTCTCACTGTAGACACTTTAATGATAGCGGCAAAATTGACAAGTGGAGGGGGGACTTGGCTGGAAGCCTGGTTAACTCTCCCTTCATATGGAAATCTGAAAATAATCAATCCCTTAGCATCTTTTTTTTTTCTTTATTTTTTTTATTGAAGGATAATTGCTTTACAGAATTTTGTTGTTTTCTATCAAACCTCAACATGAATCGGCCATAGGTGTACATATACCCCCTCCCTTTTGAAGCTCCCTCCCATCTCCCTCCCCATCCCACCCCTCTAGGTTGATACCTAGCCCCTGTTTGAGTTTCCTGAGCCCAACAGCAAAT
>NW_011494913.1:4485874-4508162 GCF_000754665.1 Bison bison bison | reverse complement strand
TTCACTTTCATGTATTGGAGAAGGAATGGCAACCCACTCCAGTGTTCTTGCCTGGAGAATCCCAGGGACGGGGGAGCCTGATGGGCTGCCGTCTGTGGGGTTGCACAGAGTCAGACACGACTGAAGCGACTTAGCAGCAGCAGAAGTTATACTATAGGACCATCTTGGTAATTACCTCTCTGTGAGCTTGGAAAAGGACCAGAAGTTGACCTGCTGCCATAAGGGAAAGCCAGGTCACATTTGGTCCGTGTCAAGTTTCTCTCAAAGTGGCTGTGCCAAGTAGCGTGTGATGCTCCAAGACCTGCCCTCCCCAAGGCAGGTCACGTCCATCTGTGTACCCTAGTCCGTCTCAAGCAAGTCAGATGCCCTCTTCCTGGGCATCTGCTCATCTCCATCTCCTGCTCATCTCCATCAGCCTTCTCAGGGAGAGGCCTGCCTTCCCAGCTCCTCTCATTGGAGCCCCCGGGTGGCCTGGTATATATATTTTCTTTCAGAGAGAAAGCTCTCCATTCCAGAAAGGATTGGTCTCCCTTCAAGAGCCAGTCAGTCGTTCTGCCACATGAGAGCTGGTGGGCAGTGGACTGCATGTGGAAATGCAGCAAATGCAGCCCTGGAAGCTGATCTTAGACCTCCTTGTCACTTCATTTTCGTCCTGTGATTGATACTGTTGGAGGGATTGGGGTGCTGAGGTAGGGGTTTAGGAAACAAAAGGAGCAGCTTTCTTGATAAAGCAAAAGGCCTTTACCTTTAAGTCTCTTTTGCCGAAATACTAAAACCATCACCCTGTCTTCCACTTTGGAGACTTGCCAGAGTTCATAAGCCCTCCTTTGAAAGCCGCAGTGCCTGGGGCAGAGGGGCTCCACTGCGAAGGTGAAGCAGCACCTGAGCTGGGCTGGAGGCAGCAGGAGACCCAAGGAGGAAGGAAGGCGCCAGGCAGAGGGCAAAAACCAGTGTGGCCTGTGCCCTGGGCTACCAGCCAGCCCTGACCTCTGCTGCTGCCCTCCCTCATCTTCCAATGGAGGAAGAGGCTGGGCTCAATCTTCACCATAAGGCTGGGACTGCTAGGTCCCTTATGAGGGTTTCTGCTTAAAAAAAGTCTGTCATAACATGTTAGCAGGCTAGTGTCAGCCAACTGGCCAAGAATCTATTTACTTCAAAAGAGAATTTGCAAACCCCACCTTGATATGATGGGGGCCGCAGGAACACCTAAAGCCGGAAAAATCAGGACTGCCAGGTCTAGGGCTGTGCTGGCATTTCTGAGGAATGCTTCCCAAGTTAACTGACCTTGGGTAAATCAAGAATATGCAACTGGAACTAGCCAAGCTGGGCCAGGCTGCAGGGGTGGAGGCTAAAGACCATGGACTTGCAGTAGGATGGCCTGCATTTACCCTGGCCAGCTCCCCAGGGGCAGGCCTATGACTTGCCCTCTCTGGATCCCCTGGTATTTGTTTCAGTTGCCAGGAAGCGCCACTGGGGACCCAGTAGTCTGGCGAGGGGCTATGGCCCAGAACTGCATATCAGTGTCTACCACCCTGGCTAAAGGAAATGCTTGGTGAATCTCTGTGGTGGGGGTAGGGCATTGTGTGAGGCAGGTGAAGGGGCAGGAAGAAGGAGGGGAAGAATAGTCACTGCAGACTTCAGAACCACAGCTAAGACAGGATTCCACCCTCCATGGGGGAGTCTCCTGTGCAGGGTCCTTGCCTCATTGCATGCCTCACCCAGGTCCTGGTTTTGCTCCTGGGGTCACTAGCCTACCATAGACACAGAGAAACATAGGAAGGTGAAACAGACCCTCAAGTGTCAGAAAACCCCACAAGCACTGGGCTTGTGTGCTCAACTCAAAGGTCAGGACCGTCTTCAGCCTGTGTTGTCTTGGTTCCTCTGTGATTTTCAGTGGCAAGCACTGCCTATACCCCTTAGGGAAGACCATGGCTTTTCAGGGTCCGGATTTGTCCCTGTGGAGGGTATGAGACTGGGTGTCTTTTAGCTCAACTGTTCAGAGGGGGTTGTAGCAGCACCCCAAGGTCTCAAAGCCCAGCCCAGTATCCTCAGAGTGGACCCTCAGCAATACCAGTTGAGGATCTTGCACAGAAGGTAACCAGAGTTTGGTTCAGACAGAGCTACTTCCTCATAGAAACCACTTGGGAGTTTAGTTTTGAGTGAAATTCTGTAACTGTGAGTTCAGAGGGAAGACAGCACTGAGCTCCTCCTAACACAGACCTTTGGATGTTATTCTTACAGAACCCTATGAAGTAACATTTTCTGCATCTGGCCTACATCAAAAAAGGAAGGATGAAATTGTTTGCAGATATCAGCTGGGCCCCATAAAAGTCTATGGTAAGTAACCCCCTTGGTACGCCAAGTTAGAAATATCACAGAACACACTGCATTCCTTTCATCCAACCAAGCTTTCAAAGTCCTTGCTGCCCACTCACTGTAGATACTGTAAGAATAAAGGCAGAATGAACAAGTGGAGGAAGAGACGTGGCTGGAAGCCTCGCCCTTCATATGCAAAGTTAGTAAGTAATCCGTCTCCTAGGACATCAAGATCTTTTTTGAAAAAATAAAGTTGATGAATAAACGTTTATCCAGGCTCATCAAGAAAAAAGAGAAAGGACTGAAACACAGAATGGCCATCATCAAAAAGCCTGCAAACAATAAACGCTGGAGAGGGTGTTGGGAAAAGGGAACCCTCTTGCACTGATGGTGGGAATATAAATGGATACAGCCACTATGGAAGACGACATGGGGATTCCTTTCAAAACTAGGAATAAAACCACCATATGAGCCAGCAATCCTACTGCTAGGCATATACCCTGAGGAAACCAAAATTGAAAAAGACACATGTACCCCATTGTTCATTGCAGTACTATTTACAGTAGCTAGAATATGGAAGCAGCCTAGATGGCTGTCAACAGATGAATGGATAAAGAAGCTGTGGTACATGTACACAATGGAATACTACACAGCCATTGAAAAGGAGCGCATCTGAGTCAGTTCTAATGAGGTGGACGAGCCTAGAGCCTATTATACAGAGTGAAGTAAGTCAGAAAGAGAAATATAAATATTGTATACTGATGCATATATATAGAATCTAAAAAGATGGTACTGATGAATTTATTCACAGGGCAGCAATGGAGAAACAGACATAGAGAACAGACTTATGGACACGGTGGGAGGGGAGGAGAGGGTGAGGTGTATGGAGAGTGTAACATGGGAACTTACAATACCATATATAAAATAGATAGCCAGTGAGCATTTGCTGTATGACTCAGAGAATTCAAACAGGAGCTCTGTGACAATCTAGAAAGGGAGGGAGATGGGAGGGACATTCAGGAGGGAGGGGACATGGTTGTACCTATGGCTGATTCTTGTTGATGTTTGACAAAACCACAAAATTCTGTAAAGCAATTTTCCTTCAATTAAAAAATAAAAGTGGCAACAAAATAAAAATAAAAGAGAAAGGACTGAAACAAGAAGTGAGAGAGAAGAAATCACCATTGATATCACAGTGACACAAAAAGTCATAAAGGAATATTACAACCAGTTGTATGCCAACAAATTGGACAGTCAAGAAGAAATTGATAAATTTCTAGAAACATATAATCTTCCGAGATTGAATCAGGAAGAAATAGATCTGCACAGACTGACCTCTAGTATTGAAATTGAATATGTGATCAAAACACTCCCAGCAAGCAAAAGTCCAAGATGACATGGCTTTACAGGGGAATTCTACCAAACTTACACAGAAGAGCTAATACCTACCCTTCTGAAACTATTTCAAAATGCTGAAGGGGAGGCAACATTCCCAAAATCATTCTACAAGATCACCATTATCCAGATACCAAAAGTAGACATGGTCACTACAGAAAAGAAAATTATTGGCCAATATCTCTGATGAATATAGATGAAAAAGCTCAACAAAATATTAGCCAACTGAATTCAACAAAGTATAAAAAAGGATTAAACATCACAATCCACTGAGATTTATTTCAGGGATGTAAGAATGATTCAATATCCACAAATCAATGAATATAATTCAGCACATTGACAACAGGAAAAAAAAAAAGGATAAAAATCACATGATGATCTCAATAGACACAGAAAAAGCATTTGATGAAATTCAATACCCATTTCATGATTTAAAAAACTCTCATCAAAGGTGGTATAGAGAGAGCATATCTGAATTTAATAAAAGCTATTTATGGCAATCCCACAACTGACATAATACAGATTAGTGAAAATGTGAAAGCTTTTCTTTTAAAATCAGGAACAAGACAAGGATGCCCACTCTTATCACTTCTATTTAACATATATTGGAAGGCGGAGACACAGAGAACAGACAAAAAGTGAAGTAAAAGACATCCAAATTGGAATAACAAATCTGTCACTATCTGCAGATGACATGATACTATATACAGAAAATGATAAAAAAAAGAAACTCCACTAAAAGAACTACTAAAACTAATAAATGAAGTCAATAAAGTTGCATGATGCAAGATTAATATGCAGAAATTTGTTGCATTTCTATACACTAATAATAAACTATCAGAAAGTGAAAGGAAAGTCACTCAGTCACGTCCAACTCTTTGGAACCCCTTGGACTGGCTTCTCCAGGGAACCGTCCCAACCCAGGGATCGAACCCAGGTCTCCTGCATTGCAGGTGGATCCTTTAGCAGCTGAGCCACAAGGGAAGCCCAAGAATACTGGAGTGGGTGGCCTATCCCTTCTCCAAGGGATCTTCCCGATCCAGGAATCAAACGGAGGTCTCCTGCATTGCAGGTGGATTCTTTGCCAACTGAGTTATCAGAGAAGCCCAATAATAAACTAGCAGAGAGAGAATTATAGAAAACAATCCTATTTACAACTGCATCGAAAAGAATAAAATACCTAGGTATAAACTTACCAAGGAGGTCAAAGACCTATACTCGAAACTACCTGACACTGATGAAAGAAAGTGAAAACACAAATAAATGGAAAGAAAAGCCGTGTTCTTGAACTGGAAGAATTAATATTGTTAAAATGTCCATGCTACACAAGGCAATCTACAAATTTAATGTAATTCCTAGGAAAAAAATCTCTGACATTTTTCACAGAAATGAAATAAGTAATCCTCAAATGTCTATGGAACCACAAAAAAATAAAATAAAAAAGAATAGCCAATGTAAACTTGAGGAAAAAACAAAGCTAGAAATATCATGCTTCCTGTGTTCAGGCAATACCACAAGTTGCAGCAATCAAGACAGCAGGATAATGACACAAAAATTGGCACAAAGATCCATGGAACAGTATAGAGATCCCAGAAATAAATGCATGCACATATGGTCAGTTCAGTTGCTCAGTTGTGTCCAACTCTTTGCAACCCCATGGACTGCAGCATGCCAGGCTACCCTGTCTATCACCAACTCCCAGAGTTTGCTCAAACTCACATCCATTAAGTTGGTGATACCATCTAACCATCTCATTCTCTGTCGTCCCCTGCCTTCAATCTTTCCCAGCATCAGGGTCTTTTCAAATGAGTCAGCTCTTCGCATCAGGTGGTCAAAGTATTGGAGTTTCAGCTTTGGCAGCAGTCCTTCCAGTGAATACTCAGGACTGACTTCCTTTAGGATGGACTGGTTTGATCTCCTTGCTGTCCAAGGGACTCTCAAGAGTCTTCTCCAACACCATAGTTCAAAAGCATCAATTCTTTGGCTCTCAGCTTTCTTTATGGTCCAGCTCTCAAATCCATACATGACTACTGGAAAAACCATAGCTTTGACTAGACAGACTTTTGTTGGTAAAGTAATGTCTCTGCTTTTTAATATGCTGTCTAGGTTTGTCATAGCTTTTCTTCCAAGGAGCAAGTGTCTTTTAATTTCATGGCTGCAGTCACCATCTGCAGTGATTTTGGAGCCCAAGGAAACAAAGTCTCTCACTGTTTCCATTGTTTCCCTATCTATTTGCCGTGAAGTGATGGGACTGGGATGCCATGCTCTTAGTTTTTTTAATGTTAAGTTTTAAGCCAGGTTTTCACTCTCCTCTTTCACTTTCATCAAGAGGCTCTTTAGTTCCTCTTCGCTTTCTGTGTAATGGTGGTGTTATCTGCATATCTGAGGTTATTGATATTTCCCTCTGCAATTTTGATTCCAGCTTGTGCTTCATCCAGTCTGGCATTTTGCAAAATATACTCTGCATATAAGTTAAATAAGCAAGGTGACAATATACAGCCTTGACATACTCCTTTCCCAACTTGGAACCAGTCTGTTGTTCCATGTCTGGCTCTATCTGTTGCTTCTTGACTTGCCTACAGATTTCTCAGGAGGCAGGTCAAGTGGTCTGGTATTCCCATCTCTTTAAGGATTTCCCAGTTTGTTGTGATCCACATAGTCAAAGGCTTTAGTGTAATCAATGAAACAGAAGTAGATGTTTTTCTGGAATTCTCTTGCTTTTTCTATGAGCCTATGGATGTTGGCAATTTGATCTCTGGTTCCTCTGCCTTTTCTGAATCCAGCTCAAACATCTGGAAGTTCTCAATTCACATACTGTTGAAGCCTAGCTTGGAGAATTTTGAGCGTTACTTTGCTAATGTGTGAGATGAGTGCAATTGTGTGGTAGTTTGAGCATTCTTTGGCATTGCCTTTCTTTGGAATGAAAACTGACCTCTTCCAGTCCTGTGGCCACTGCTTAATCTATGACAAATGAGGCAAGAATATATGATGGAGAAAGTCAATCTCTTCAGTATGTGGTGCTGGAAAAATTGGACAGCTGCACACAAAAAGAATGACATCAGAACATTTCCTCACATCATATACCAAAAACATAAAAACTAAAAATGCATTAAAGATGTAAGTTTAATACCTGAAACCATACAACTCCTAGAAGAAAACATAAAATATTCTTTAACACAAATTATAACAATACCTTTTTGGACCTGTCTCCTAAGACAATGAAAAAGAAATCAAAAATACACAAACGGGACCAAATTAAACTTAAAATCTTTTTCACAGCAAAATAAACTATCAACAAAATGAAAAGACAACCTACTGAAAGAGAAAATATTTGCAAATGGTATGACTAATGAGTCAATATCCAGAATATATAAATAACTCATACACTTCAATATAAAAAAAACAGTTAAAAATGGGCAGAAAACCTAAATAGACATTTTTCCATGTAAGATATACAGATAGCCAATAGGCACATAAACAGATTACCAGCATCACTAATTATGTAAGTCAAAACCACCATGAGATGTCACCTCACACATGTCAAAATAGCTATTAGCACATGTTGGCCAGGATGTGGAGAAAAGTGAAGCTTAGTGTACTGTTGATGGAATTGTGAATTGGCGCAGTCACTAGGGAAAGCAATGTAGAGATTCCTCATTAAAGTGAAAATGGAATTACCACATGATCCAGCAATTCCTCTATTGGATATATTATCTGGAAAAAAAAAAAACAGTAATTTGAAAAGATACATATGCCCTAATGTTCACAGCAGCATTATTTATAATAGACAAGATACGGAAGCAACCTAAGTGTCCCTCAACAGATGAACGGATAAAGAAGATGTGCTACATATCCACATACACAAGGAAATATTACTCAGCCATGAAAAATAATGAGATTCTACCATTTGAAATAACATGGATGGATCTAGAGGATACTATGCTAACTGAAGTCAGAGAGAGAAAGGTAAATACTGTGCATTATCACTTATTCATGGCATCCAAAATTGAAAGAAACAGTTGAATATAACAAAACAGGAACACACTCACAGATATAGAGAACAAACCAGTGGCAGCCAGAGGGAAGAGGGAAATGGGGGGAGGCAAGATCCAGGTGCAGGGGGTTAAGAGGTGCAAACTGCTGTGTATAAAAGAAATAAGCTACAGAATATATTATAAGCACAAGAAATGTAACAATATTTTGTAATGCTCTTAAATGCAGCATATTAAAAATTTTAATCACTAGGCAATACCCCTGAGATTATTGTTGCTGTTCAGTCACTTAGTTGCATCCTACTCTTTGCAAGCCCATGGACTGCAGCACACCAGGCTTCCCTGTCCTTCACCATCTCCCAGAGTTTGCTCAGACTCATATCCTTTGAGTCGGTGATGCCATCCAACCTTCTTGTCCTCTGAGACCGGTATAATATTGCAAAGAAACAAAACAAAACAGAACTACAATTAAAAGGAAAAGAAAACTCTTCAGCAACCAACCATGCTTTTCTCGGTCCTCACTATGCAAGGCGCCTGCCATCACTTCACGCTCCCTACTCTGAACACTACAGACATTACACCACATTACCTTGGGGAATTTTTTTTACTCTAATCCAACCATCCTATTTATTCCTCAGACACAAATCTGTCCCCCTAAATATACTTGGTGGTAAGTTTCAATATCAGCACAAATGAAGGGGAACATAGGCAGAACTTCATAGCTAATCCGAGAACTGGGTTACAGCCAAAAGCAGGTCACTGGGAAGGAAACCATCCGAGGCAAAAGCCTGACCTGTGAGCACAGTCAGGGTCTGAGAAGAGTTAAGGGCTCAGGAGAGAGAAGTCTCCATGGCTACTCCCGACACACGTCGGAGGCTCCTGAGGGCCAGCACCCGGCTCCCACAGAATTATAGAACAAGCGCAGACACAGAGGCTTCCCTGTGGCCACAGACGGCACCACCACCCCCCAGACGCTCTGCCCACTAACCTGCCCGTCGTCCTTGACTCCTCTTTGTTCTCATCCCGCATCCAGGCCAATTGCAGGTCCTGCTTCTTCTGTGTCCAAACTTGCCTGGACCTGGCCAGCCCCTTGACACACTCACTGTACTTAAAATAAAGCCCACACCCCTTCCCAGGGCCCACGAGGCCCCATTCTCTTTCCACCAACAAGCTAAGCTAGTTACCTCAGGCCTCAGCACAGGCACCTACAGCCTGGACCCTCTTCCCCAGATTGTTCCCCGGCTTTCCCCCTCACCTGGTTCCTCTCCAGGAATCCCACCTCAGATACACCTCATCTTTAATGAGAATCTTCAGTAACATACAAACGTAGCAACAGTTGCATAGCACCCCTGAAGCAGCCTTACCTACTTCAGTAATTATCAACCCTGGCCAATCTGGTTTTGCTGATACTCTCACAGTTGATTCTTGTGAAGCAAATCCCAGACATCCCTCCATGTCCTGTGTAAACATTTCACTCTCTCTTACAGAGAAACTGTCCCTAAAAGACAGGACAGGTCACCTACTCCTAAGCAGCTGTGCCTTCCACTCCTTCCCTGTCCCTTCCCTTGTTTACTGACATCACAACACTTTTAGCTCTGACATTTTTTGTTCATTGTTTGTGACTTTATTGTCTGTCTCCATCTCTAGTCCCACAAATGTCAGGCCCTTGAGAGCAGGGCCTCTGTCTGCTTTGTTCCCTTTTAATATCTGCTGCTGCTAAGTCACTTCAGTCGTGTCCAACTCTGTGCGACCCCATAGACGGCAGCCCACCAGGCTCCCCCATCCCTGGGATTCTCCAGGCAAGAACACTGGAGTGGGTTGCCATTTCCTTCTCCAGTGCATGAAAGTGAAAAGTGAAAGTGAAGTCGCTCAGTCGTTTCCGACTCTTCGCGACCCCATGGACTACAGCCTACCAGGCTCCTTAGTCCATGGGATTTTCCAGGCAAGAGTACTGGAGTGGGGTGCCACTGCCTTCTCCGCTTATAATATCAGTGCCCTTTATTAATATAACAACTATAAATGGAGTACAACCTTTAAATTTTGTGAATCACCATATTGTACACTTGGAACTTAGGTAATATTATATATCAACTGTATTTAAATAAAGTTTAAAAAAACAAAACACCATAGCTCAGTGCTTGGGACATGGTACATGTCAGAAGAAAAGTTGCTTCTGCCCAAGTGTTAGCTCTGCTTCCAAGGGCAAACAGAATGGGAAATACAAATGAATGGACATGTCCAATGACAATTTTGTGTGGTTTTTGTTTTTGTTTTTAGGAAAAAGACCCATCTCTATCAATAACGAAAAATTAACTTGCCCAGGACATAGATTTGACAAGGCTGGACAGTAAGTATTTAGGGTTGGGGGGCGATTGGGCCAAGAATGTAGGAAGTCACCTCTGCTGGGCAACACATATCTGTCTCAGAACAGCTCAGGGCATCATCCTCACCTAGCCTGGTTGGTGGTCCCTCAAGGAGCTCAGGGACCCGCTGTGGCCCAGGCTCTGCATAGGGAAGGATTCAGAAGTTGTACAACCAGGGATGGTAACTTTGCTCCAGACAGCTTTTCCAAGGGACTCCAACATATTCTGTGCATACAGAGGAGTCAGGATGGTGACACAGTACAGCTGTTCCTGGTCACTTAGCTCATGGCCAGGAGGACATCTGACTCCACTCAGGACTCCTCACTGTGTGATAATCTTCACTGCAGAGGTCAATCTCATGGTGCTTGGGGATAAACTCCCCTTACCCCTGCTGACTGCTCCCTGATAGCCCCAAATGGCTGCTAGTCAAAATCATTACTGTGAGAGAGCTATGGACTGAGCCAAGGGCTGTGTCTTTGATCTGTTGGTTACCCTCTGCCTTTCTGTGCTTTAGGGAGGTTTTCATTGATTACAGCCTGAACAATGGCGTCAACTTTGTAGATGAAGACTTGAAAATTGCTGGCAAGGATTGTGGGAGTGACAGGGTGGGGCTGCAAGGACCTCAGTGGACGGGGGGGAAAATGGAGGAACACAAAACCTGGGAAGCAGAGGTAAGTGGAGCAAAATTCCTTGGGAAAGGCCAAGCGAGTAGTTTATGAGACAGGCGTCTCAGGCAGCATCCCACTGCCAGATAGGTGCCCTTAACCCTTCATCAGGTTTATAAAAATCACAGCAAATCCTTCTACAAGAACACCTAGGTTGAAGGCATCTGTCCAGGCCTTGCAGAAACTCTACCCTCTGTGAACCACGTGTCACTGAAGGCACTTCAAAGGGACCAATTCAAGCTCTAAGCAACTCCACAAATGGTGTTGATGTTCTGCCCACCCTGGACCCACCACACCACCTCCCCTGGCCAGGCCTTGTGGTGGGGAGCTCAAGGCTCCAGCCTGGATTCCATCCAGAGTGAGGGTAAGAAGCTGGGAGACAGATTCCAAGCCCTCTGAGCCCCTTAGGCCCTCCAAATCTGGGTCCCAGACCCAGGAGTCTGGAGGGTTGGAGAGCTGTGGCCATGATCAGTCAGCGTGTGTCTTCACTGCATGGGTGCAGCAGCAGGCAGGGCTCTGAACACACTCATGACCATCACAGCCCCGGCCTCCCAAGTCTGTTTCGGGAACATTGGCAGTCACTTTGCAGAAGTCATCAGCCTCCCTTCTGCCTCTCCTCCTTTCTCACGCTCCTCCACTGCCCCTCTCTGCAAACTGGCTCTGACCTCTGCAGGGGGGCTCTGCCCTCTGTTCCTGGGGAGCTGGCAGGGCTGTGGGGAGGGTGGGGCTCAGCTCAGGAGGAGGAAACCGGGAACAAAGTGCTGCTCCCAGGGGCTGCTTTTCCCAGGTCTACGGCATCCAGGCTGCTTAGCCTGGAGCAGCCCGGTATGGGCAACAACAGAGCCTGTCACTTTGGAGTGAGGTTTCTTCAAGAAGAGGGATTCTGTGCTTAATCCCACTGCCCTTTTGTCTAGTGCCAGCTGGTGAGGGTTCTCGCAGTGTGACAGTCCCCGTATGTGTCTGTGTCCTCTGCTCCCTGTCCATCTTCCTGGGGACCTGAGACCAAACCCCCACATTTCCCAACCAGGAGTCTTGCCACCTGAGGACCACCCATCTACAGGCACATTGAGAAGAGAACTCAGGAGCCACCTCTGGCACTGGGCCCAGCACAGGGTCACCCAGAGACTGCCGTCTCCTGAGCACAGGCTCACTCTTTCCCCTTCCCTTCTGCTTCTCTCCAGCAAAGCCCCTGATGGAGAGAAGGGCTGGGCAGTGCAAGTCCATGGATGCAGCTCACTCACCCTTGGCTATGAACAACAAGAGCACAGAGCCCATTCCTTAAGGTCCCATGTGGACCTGGCCTGTGCCGGAACTTTCTATAGCCTCTTTCTAATGCATCAAATACCACTAACTTCCTCAGCACAGACATGGAGATAGAGCTCTGTTCAGAGAGAGGGAGAGAGTAGCTTTGCCCAAGGTCACAGAGCTGGGAAGCAGGGGAGAGAGGCTAGTGGCACTGTGGTCCCTGTAGATGAAGCAACCCGAGGGCAGGTGGTCCTGGGTAGACCAGGAGACCCAATGTGGGAAATGGTTGGTGGGTGCCTGGGAAGAGATCACCCTGGCCAACCTCAGAATCCTGGTATGTGTGCCTTCCATAGGTTAAGCCTTCAGAGCCCACTGTTGTATCAACAATGATCACACTGCCCACAGTTATCATGATAAGGACCATAGTGCCTACTGTTGTCTTGACAACCACAGTACCTACCGTTGCCACAACAACAAGCACACCACCTACCACTGTCACAACGACCAGAGTATCTACCACTGTCACGACTACAAGCACAGTACCTACCACTATCACAAGGACGACCACAGCGAGTACGTTTGTTCCAGAGGAAATGACAGTGCCTGAGGTGGTCCCAGAAGATGAGAGTGAACTTCCTGAAGTAGTCCCAGAAGATGAAACCACATTTCCTCAGGTGGTCCCAGAAGAGGAGACATTTCCTCAAGTGGTCCCAGAAGATGAGACCACATTTCCTCAGGCGGTCCCAGAAGATGAGACCACATTTCCTGAGGTGGTCCCAGAAGATGAGACCACATTTCCTGAGGTGGTCCCAGAAGATGAGACCACATTTCCTGAGGTGTTCCCAGAAGAGGAGACCACATTTCCTGAGGTGGTCTCAGAAGATGAGACCACGTTTCCTCAGGTGGTCCCAGAAGAGGAGACATTTCCTCAAGTGGTCCCAGAAGATGAGACCACGTTTCCTCAGGTGGTCCCAGAAGAGGAGACATTTCCTCAAGTGGTCCCAGAAGATGAGACCACGTTTCCTCAGGTGGTCCCAGAAGAGGAGACATTTCCTCAAGTGGTCCCAGAAGATGAGACCACGTTTCCTCAGGTGGTCCCAGAAGAGGAGACATTTCCTCAAGTGGTCCCAGAAGATGAGACCACATTTCCTGAGGTGTTCCCAGAAGAGGAGACTACATTTCCTCGGAGGTTCCCGGAAAATGAGACCACATTTCCTCAGGTGTTCCGAGAAAATGAGGCCACATTTCCAGAGGTGTCCCCAGAAGATGAGACCACATTTCCTGAGGTGATCCCAGAAGAGGAGGCCACATTTCCTGAGGTGTTCCCAGAAGAGGAGATCATATTTTCCGAGGCGTTCCCAAAGAAGGAGACCACAGTGCCCACCACTGTCGCAGAGGAGACCACAGCACCCATGGTTGTGCCTGAGGAGGAGACCACCATGTCTAACATTTCCCCAGAAGAGGAGACCACGGTGCCCACTACTGTCGCAGAGGAGACCACAGCACCCACGGTTGTGCCTGAGGAGGAGACCACCATGCCTAACATTTCCCCAGAAGAGGAGACCACGGTGCCCACCATTGTCACAGAGGAGACCACAGCACCCATGGTTGTGCCTGAGGAGGAGACCACCATACCTGAGTTTTTCCCAGAGGGGGAGATAATAATACGTGGGACTGTCCCAAAGAAGATTTCCTTAATGCCCAAGGTTGTCAGCCATAACCTGCTTTACAGAAATCCTCTCTGGGTCCCGGTGCTCATCTCAGCCCTGTTCCTGTCCCTCTTCCTGTCGCTGCTTGTCTGCATCTGCTGTCACAAGTGGGTGAGTGATCCCTGCCTGAACAGCCTGTCCCCAGCCCTTACCAACCTCCCCCTTGGGTAGGTGCCTGCCTCATGATCCTGTGGACAGGTTCCTATCAGCTCTGGAGCCCTCACACCAGCAAAAAACAGTCTGTGCCATGCTTTTACCTTCATAGGAAGGTGGTCCATGAAGGGGAAAAGGGTTTCCAGATGTCCTGAAACCACAGATGCCCCACAGTGGTCAGGATTCTGAAAAACTCAAATGAACAAAAGCCTACGAAGTTTCTGCTATTGGGGGAAGAAGAGGATTCTCCAGGGGCACTTGTGGCCCCAAGGGAGAAGGATGCTGGCCTGGAGGCTGCTAATCTTGGGGGCGCTGTGCCTTTGAAAACAGCATGGATCCCCACCCATCTCTGGTACCTTAGTCACTCCTTCATCAGTCATCACTAAGTTACCAGGATGTGCAGGACCTCATGCTGGGCACGGAGGCCCAGAAATGAAACGGCTGTTGTCATTGCCCATAGAAGCTCACTGGCTGGTGTATAGCCTGCTATTGGTACCCAGAGGGCTGAGGATAAACATCACCTTCAGACCATGGGGCAGACACATTGATGATGATGATAAAGACTGAGCCTGGGGCAGGAAAGAAGGGGAGGGAAGTGGGAGGGTGGGGAATGTTCTCCTGTCTTCATATGATGTCGTTTGCTGTTGAAAGCTCCCAGGTGGGGCCTGTACCAGGGAACAGGAGCCTTAGTCTGTCCCCCTGTTGACCCTACACAAAACTATTGATTACCCTTTGAAAACTGAGGAGGCTGAGGCTCAAGGAGGTGGAACCTGTTACCCATGGATGCTCAGGCCTTGGGCATCTAGGTTGACACCCCAGTGCAGATGTTTGTCCCCCTGGTGTTCCTGAGCAGGGTTCCCTCCTGTCTGAAAGGCTGAGCTAGAGCCCTCCATGGCCCTTCCAGCTGTGTTTGTGTCTTTAACATCCTAGATCATCAAGAAGCCACCACCAGCCCAGAAACCAGAAAAGGTGAGTGGTACGTTTGGCCCTAAAGTTGTCAGCACATCTGCCACACACACTGCTCTCCACGGAGAGGCCCCCTGATGTATATGGAGACATGTCCTCCCCTCCCCCAACTCCTACCCACCTGGCCAGAGAGAACAAGCAGAAAGAATATGGTGACAGAGGGAAGGGAGGGACCCCAGAGAGGATGTGAGACTCACAAAATGTCATCCAGACAATGCCGTTACCCAACACCCAACATGGCCTGATCTAGGGCCTTTGGTACTAAATCAGCATGTGGGGTAGCCTGTTTCAGGAACAGCTATGATCCATCCTGAAATCAATGGGTTTTTTGTCATTCCCAAAGGACTGTTTGTAGGATGGTCCTTCCCAAGACTCAGGCGACCTTTTGGAAAAGGATCCTCAGGTTTCAGAGACCTGGACCCCGTCCCTGAGCTCTGATATATTTTGGGCTCCATTTCCTTGTTCTTCATCCCTGGCTCATGTCAGGGTTAGGGTCTTGGTGGGGCTGGCATTTGGGGACTAAGGGGCTGAGGAGGGCGGAGGGAGTCTTGCCTGGCATCAAGTTGTGAGGGAAGGGCAGCCAGGGTGAGCACAGAGACCAAGGGTCAGGTGAGGAGGCTGTGGCAGACCAGATGGGGACCCAAACCAGGCCCCATAAGTAGTAATTAGGGCAGGGACTCATGTCCGAAGATAGAGGGGCCTGGGTCTGATGTCTACTGGCAAACAGGGTCTCTGCAGGGCTGGCATAGCACTGGCTGCAGTGGGGCCTGGGGGGCTGGACCTGCCCGCGGCGGGTGAGTGCAGCCCTGTCACCTGCTTCTGCTGCACCCCTGACAGCCGCCGTCACATGGCGCAGCCTCGCACCCGGCCTCTCCTGCAGGGGCGCCTCCGGGAACCAAGGGGACAGGGTAGAGTTTGCTGATGTTTTGAGATATATTTAAACCGAAAGGAGTTGTGTGTTTCACATGGAGGCCACTCTCTTACTGTGCCAGGTACTGTTCATTGGTCCCTGATTCTCCAGCAAACATTTGCTGAGTGGCCGGTACTTGACAGTACCGGGGAAGCAGAAAACCTGTGTCTGCACCCAGGAACTGCCGGACAAGGACTCAGTTATTTTCTCTTTCCAGAAGCCACCCCCCGAGCAGGGGTATACCACAGTGGTTATCCCTTGCTGTGAGTGCCAAGGAGACAGGATAAGACGGATGGAGGTGAGAAGTACCCTTAGGAAATGAAGGACAATGCCCTCCAAACTGGGGGGTGGGAGGAAGGGGGAGCCAGTTCCTGCAGCAGAGGCCTGGACTTCAAAATCCTAGATGAGTGGAGATGAGTTTATAGGCACTGTATTTTGGACCGGGGTCTTCCCCCTGAAATGGGCTCAGTATTCTGGATGTTGATAACTGGCCCACAGGCAAACAACCCCTAGTTCTCACAAAGGTTATCATCAACTTTAGCAATCGCCTGTGTTTTGCTGACCAGTGACTGGATGAATGAAAATAAACTAAATTACAAGAACCTCATATAGGTCAATAACAAATATTTCTGAGCCCAGATCTTACCACCATTAAACAGCCCGGAAGGACCCACAGTTCCTGTCTGCTAAGTGAGGGAGGGAGAGAGCTCACTGCATTGTCCTCGGGCACCTGAGATGGGGTGACAAGGGCCACACGAAGGAGGAAACCTGAGGGCTCTTCCCTCTTCCCAGTGACTGAGATCCACGCTGGCAGGAGGCTGAGAGAGGACAGGGACTCAGGAGGGCCGCAGGTGGCAGGTGCGAGGAAGAAGGAACCACCATCTCTGGTTCACTTTGCCCTTCTCCTCCTGGTCCTGCCTCTGTCCCTGTGGGTCCATTGCTTCCTCCCGGGAGCTTCAGATGGCAGCTGGAAGGCCAGCCCCACGTCTCCCCTGACAGTCACTGTGGGGGCCCAGGAAAGCCAGAGCTCACCTTCCAAGGGGGAGGAAGCCACCTGCCAGGGACTTATTCCCACTCAGAGGCCCGGCCCCGCATCCTACCTCCACCAGGTCCACTTTCTGGCCTGTCCTTCGTTTTCCTCATCTTTCTCTTTCTCCCCAGTATCAGGACCCTTCCCCCTGAGCAGGGAGTGGGTCTCTCCCCAGCCTTCTCCCTCTCTGTCCCCAAATGCAGGCCCTCTTCCCCCTCCTTCATCTCCTGCCCGGTCCCCATGCCCACCATGTTTCTCCTTGAGGACCTCTCCTTGGCTACTGCGCACCTCCTCCAACCTTTGACATTAGTTTTAGGATTTTTTGTTTTTGTTTTTGTTTAAAAAAAAAAAACAAACTCCTCCTACACCTAAAGCATGGATTTGTTCCAGAATCCAATTCAGTCTGTGACCCACAGAGTCCATCTCCCAACAAACACAGAAGGTTTCCCAGCCCCCTGCCCCAGGTGAGGCCTGCAGCGCTGCCTCAGCCAGTGTGTGGGGACACAGCCCTGGGGACTCGTGGGAGATGGAGGAGATGCTACTCATCTGGAGGCAGCATCTGTGCCTGTAGCTTCCTCACAACCACATCTTCTTTGCAGGGAAAACTGGATGTTTTTTATAACTTTCTTCAGCGCAGCAGCCTGGTGCCATTGATGCAGTGTCCAAACAGGGACATGGTAAGCAGGACACAGGGGATGCTCTCTGTGGGCTGGGGTCTTGGTTTTGCCCTTGACGGTTGCTCCCTGGGACTGTAAGTCAGAGAACCCTGTCCCAGCATCTGCCAAAAGGAACACCCCAGAAGTGGAGACCTGGAGGTCATGAGCCTCCAGACGATTCTCCATATGGCACCCAGGCATTTCCCCTTCATCTTTATCAAGGATGTCAGCTCCTTTCTTCTCCAGAGCAATGCCTAGAACTCCCAATCCTGAGTGAAAAGATCTGGAGAGGCCTATTTGCCTCCATCCACCCCCTCCCCACTACCCACCCACACCTATGGGACTGCTAGCTGCACCCCACCCATGAGATCTTCCTGAACTGGTCACCCAAGTGCCAGCAATGGTGAGACATGGTGACAGCCTCTCCCCAATGTTGTCGGGCCAACACTGACTGCATTTAGCAGGTAGCAAAGATGACCTCCTGTGTCACTGCCTGTGACAATGGGGAGAAGCCAGATTGTTCCAGTTGTCATCCTTGGAACAATAATGCTGGGTAATTCTACTGTGCTCTTTCTGTGGGTCAGTTGCTCAGCTAAAAACTTTACATGTTCTCATTGCTTTAATACTCCCAATAACTGTATAGGTAGATACTACTATTATCCCAGCTATACTGACCCACAGAGAGGCTGAGTGACTTGACTAAGTCACAAAGGCTGGGAGGAGCACAGTTAGACTTGAATTCTGAGCCTGGCTCTACCCTTCTCACTGCTCTGTCCCCCATTTGGGGTCAGTACTCATGATCTCATGGTGCCTGCCCACAAACCACCAGAGGTTGCCCTACCCAGCTCCCTGGGGCCCAAGGAGGGCAATGGTTTGCCTGGAAATCATTTGCCTGGCCGTTCCAAACTCAGACCCTTTCTACAGACCAGACCAGGGGCCTGGAGGACATTGTGGAGCCCGAGTCTTTAATGAGGGCTGCATTGGTCACCTTCCCTGAATCAAACACTGGCTCTTGGTGACTGGGAACTTGGGCATTTAGAAACTGTAGTCAGGCCAGAAAGCCTCTGGACACTGCTACTGACACATCTGAGGCATTGCTCACACCCAGCAGAGACAGAGGTGCCAGAGGAGCCAGCGTTCCTACGGCTCTCAGTCCTGGGTTTGCTTGCCTGGAAGCCCCATCCTCCACCTGATTCGCCTGGAACCTCTCCCCAGAACCACAGCCTCATTATGCTCACAAGAGCCCCATGCCAGCATCATGCCTCAAACAGTAGAGACAACCACCCAGAGATGCTCAGTCAGGAGCAGGAAGGCAGAGCAAGACACCCGATGGGAAAACACCAGAAGTAGCCTTCCTGCCCAGAGCACAGGTCTCTGAACGGTCACAGTCCCAGGGCTGCTCTGTGAAGCTCATGTTGGGATGGCAGAGTGGTGGATTAGGGAACTCGTATCCACCCAGGGCTCTGCTCGGCCCCTGCAACACCAGCTCTCAAGTCTGCCCATTAGTCTCTCTGGGTTCACAGTGATCTGTGTGCTTCCTGGAGGCAAAACGGAGGCCTGAGAAATCAGGGAAGCTGCCAAGGCCACCCAGAGAGTAAGCAGCAGCAGCCAGAGCTGGCTGAAACCAACCCTGCTCATCCTGAGAGGGGCTGGGAGCCCGTGAGTATGCCTGGTGGATGTGACCCCTCCCATTCCTCTGCCCCTCTCCCATTTGACCTTATCCCTCCCAACCATACTCCTGGGGCTCCCAGTGTTATAGGATATATTTGGATACCTCCAGTATTCCAGTGGATGTAGGAGTCCTGATTTCTTTCTTGAAGTCTTTGGTGCTCTGGTCCCAGGCCTTAAAGTAAATCATGGTCTAAGTGACAGGGTGTCAGCTGGGATCTACGGTCTCTGCAGGCCAGAATCAGCTTCCAGTCTCACCCTTGAATGTACAGCAAGAGAGACACAGCCAGGCCGTGTGGACACAGTACCCATCTTCGTGACCTTCCACGCACTATGGCATCAGTCACTTACTGTTAGCTTCTGTGAAATGACAGTGTCTGTCTACTCTCCCACCTGCTAATCTCCAGAGGAAGTTTTCTGATAGTGGACCCTTTCAGAATACACAATTCCCTGAGGTTCCAGTAGAGAATCCTTTTCCTGACTCTTCAGCTTCTGGAGTATGATCCTTGGTTCCTGGCCCTCCTCCCTCTATAAGACAGTATGGCAGCACATAAATCCCTCTCTGCTTCCATAGGCACATTGCCTTGTTTTCTAGGGCACATCTCCCTCTGCTTCTCTGTCACGGGACCCTTTGATCACATGTAGGGCCCCCCTGCCAGATAACCTAGGATAGTTCCCCCATCTCAAGAATCTTAACCACACCTGCAAAAGCCCTTTTGCAATATAACCTACAACATCCATCGGTGCAAAGGATGAGAACCTGGATATATTCAGGGCCATTATTCAAGCCACCATAGAAAACCACTGGACTAGAAGCTTACTTCAGAGCAGGGACTATTTTATTGGGCACCTTGCATCCTTGGCTGCATATAATGAACTGAGGGATATGAAGGCATGAAGGTGTGTGGAGTGATCATAGCATGGATCACTCCAAGAAAAGTCCACACTCGGGCGTTGTGGCTCAAAGTGTACTCCTAAGTTCTGGCTGCTTTGGTTGCCAGTGAGATTTTGAGGGTTAGGGCGGACCCTGTGGTCCTGGAGGACCCTCCCACTGGAAGTGACCCAGGTGTCTGGGAAAGACCAAGGTGTCCTTCCTTCTCTCCACTATGCTGTCTCACAGAGCGTGGAGACATTTCTCTCTCTGTCTGCATCTCTTGGTGTTAGTGCCCAGTTGTTGCCAGCTGCCAGAGTGCTGAGGGCACTCCATCTGGCAATCTGGCCTCTTCAGCTGGGGGTCTTCCACTGGGCGGGAGCTGGAGACAAGGAGGAAATGACAGGAAAGTCAGGGGCAGTTGCTTGCTACAGACAGACTACACTGGCCCAAAAGATCTGTGCCAATGTTCACCCAAACCCTAGGGACCCATGCGTTTCCACAGCCCATCACCATTGAGGGTTGTGGTGAGGATTAATCCCTTTGGCATACATTCACCAAGAGAACCTGGACCTTACTGGGGCTACAGTGGCAATCAGCCCTTGTCCTTACCGCACAGGCTCCCAGGCCAGAAGGAAGCAGACAAGTTCAACACCAGAGCAAAGGGAGATGAGAGTCAGAACAACAATGCCTGAACAGAGTCTAGAAACAGGAGTGCAGACTGGAGGCTAGCACCTAGGAAGAGGAAGGGCATCAAGAAAGTCTGCCCTGGAGATCCTGACGGGCCCTGAGTCTGCTCCCCTTAAGCCAAGGAAACACAGTGGCCTCACCTCTCCTCTCCTCTTTTCTCTACAGGGAAGGTGCATCAGCTTCACCTTAGTGAATCCCCACTGTGCGCAAATGCTCTGCAGATCAAACATCTGCCTTCAACCCAGCCAGGAGTGCTTCCCCCTCAATATCAACTGCTCAGATCATCAATATCCCCCACCCATATGCCCTCAGCCACCCTCCAAGATGCTACCGCTGATCCCTCCCACTGCCCGGAAGCTTTGCAGAAGTAGTATGTCGCTCCCACCTCCATAACCCAACATCTGAGCACCAAAAGCCCACATTGTTAAGAGCCGTTTACGTACTGTAGTGGACATATATATTGTGTTTGGTTTACAGTCAAAAGGAGTTGGAATTTGTTGGTGATCAGCAAGACAGTGTATTTGGTGAGCCACTTCTCATATCACTCCGCTGTAAGAGAAGTATCTGTCCATATTGGTCCTGCCAGGACAAAGCACTCTGGTGTCCTGTGAATGCAGAATGATGAGTCCAATTCCCCACAGTCAGTTCATCTGTTACCAAGGGCTAGAATGCATGCAGTTTTAGTCAAATTCTCCTCTTTGAAAATAGCCCAAAATATCTTTGAAGTATGAATACAATCCTGCCTCCACCACTCACTGGCTGCTACTTAATCTTTTGGCCAAGTTACATTATCTCCCTGTGCTTCTAATTCTTCATTGAAAAGATGGAGATAATGGTATCTTCTCTACAGGATGCCATGAGGTTGATAACTGCTGCAATGTGTTCAGCACAGGGCCAAGTCCCCGGTAAAGACTCAGGTGCTCAGTAGTTAATGTCACCCTTTTGTGCCCTGATAGACAAGAGGATGATGAATTCAGAGGTGTAAGAAGTGTCTTGAGAAGTCAGGAGAGCCAGAGAGAGAGGACTGCCTGACTGGTCTTTTTGGCTCTGGACAGCAGCGTATGGGGTTGACACACACAGTCATTCTCTAAGGGGGCTGCTGACCATACATGGGCTCACATTCCAGGCCCATTGCCCACACAGCCTCCCAAATCTGCCATCAGAAAACGTCTTGGCACCTACTAATTCCTGCAGAAATGCTGGTTCCCTTCCTATACCCTTAATATTTCTCATAAAGGAAACCCTTGGTTCCCACCTTCCCAGTCTTTTCAAATCTACTCCTCTGCTGGTAGAGCCAGACGTCACAATCTTTCCGATTCATTTCCCTATAGACTCTGAATACTTAACCAAGTTTTCCTTTGACACTAATGTGCTTCAGGACTATTCAGAGGCAAGAGTCTATTGTGAAAATCCCAGAACACAAGGTGAGACTTTAAAGCATCAGCCTAAACCACAGAGTCTGAGCAGGAAAGAGGAGATAGCTTACTCAAATGTGCACATATGCAAATCAGGGAGGCCAGGAAAACATGACATGACCCAAGGAAATGAATAAAGCTCTGATAACTGACCCTAAAGAAATGGAGTTGACTCATTGGAAAAGACTCTGATGCTGGGAGGGATTGGGAGCAGGAGGAGAAGGGGACAACAGAGGATGAGATG
>NW_011494913.1:4473709-4485774 GCF_000754665.1 Bison bison bison | reverse complement strand
TAACTGACCCTAAAGAAATGGAGTTGACTCATTGGAAAAGACTCTGATGCTGGGAGGGATTGGGAGCAGGAGGAGAAGGGGACAACAGAGGATGAGATGGCTGGATGGCATCACTGACTCGATGGACGTGAGTCTGAGTGAACTCCGGGTGTTGGTGATGGACAGGGAGGCCTGGCGTGCTGCGATTCATGGGGTCGCAAAGAGTCGGACACGACTGAGTGACTGAACTGAACTGAACTGAACTGTCTAATAATCCCACAACTGACATCATCCTCAGTGGTGAAAAGCTGAAAGCATTTCCTCTAAGATCAGCAGCAAGACAAAGATGCCCATTCTAACCGCTTTTATTCACCATATTATTGGAAATCCTAGCCACAGCAGTCAGATAAGAAAAAGAAATAAAAGGAATTCAAGTCGGACAGGAAGAAAAACTGTCACTGTTGACAGACGACTCTATACCGTACACAGAGAGCCTAAAGATGCCACAGAACACTGCTAGAGTCCGTCATCAATGAAGTCAGTAAAGCTGCAGGATATAGAAATACAGAATGTTGCATTCTAATGAGGTGGATGAAACTGGAGCCTATTATACAGAGTGAAGTAAGCCAGAAAGAAAAACACCAATACAGTATACTAACGCATATATATCGAATTTAGAAAGATCGTAACGATAACCCTGTATACGAGACAGCAAAAGAGACACTGATGTATAGAACAGTCTTTTGGACTCTGTGGGAGAGGGAGAGGGCGGGATGATGTGGGAGAATGGCATTGAAATACGTATAATATCATATATGAAACAAGTTGCCAGTCCAGGTTCAATGCACGATACTGGATGCTTGGGGCTGGTGCACTGGGACGACCCAGAGGGATGGTATGGGGAGGGAGGAGGGTTCAGGATGGGGAACACATGTATACCTGTGGTGGATTCATTTTGATATTTGGCAAAACCAGTACAATATTGTAAAGTTTAAAAATAAAATAAAATTTAAAAAAAATACAGAATGTTGCATTTCTCCATACTAACAGAAAACTGCAAGAGAAATTAAGGAAATAATCCCATTATAATTGCATAAAAAAGAATAAAATACCTAGAAATACATCTGCCTATGGAGGTGAAAGACCTGTACTCAGAAAAGTATAAGACACTTGATGAAAGAAACTGAAGGTAATACACACAGATAGAAAGATGCATTGCGTTCACGAACTGGAAGAATTGCATGCACGTGTGCTAAGTCACTTCAGTCATATCCAACTCTTTGCAACCCTGTGGACCCTAGGTAGCCTGGCAGGCTCCTCTGTCCATTGGACTCTCTAGGCAAGAATAGTTGAGTGAGTTGCCATGCCCTTCTCCAGAGAATCTTCCAGACCCAGGGATCGAACTGGCATCTCACATCTCTCACATTGCATTGCCAAGCAGGTTCTTTATACTAGCACCATCTGAGAAGCCCGTTGGAGGAATTAATCCTATGAAAATTACCATACTGCCCAAGGAAATCTACAGACTCGGTGCAATAGTTATCAAATACCAATAGCATTTTTCAAAGAATGAGAAAAAGTAATTTAAAAACTTTTGGAAACATAAAAGACCGCAACTAGCCAAAACAACCTTGAGAAAGAAGAACAGAGTTGAAAGGTCATGTTCTCTGACTGGACTACACTACAAAGCTATAAAAAACTTGATAGCATTTTGCTAAGTGAAATTAAAAAACAGAATAAGATAAATATTGTGTGATCTCACTTGTGTGTGGGATCTTAAAAAAAATAAAACCTCAAAAAAAGAGATTATACTTGTGGTTACTGGACGTGAGGAGTTGGTAGGGGAGGAATCGAAAGAGGTTGTACAAAAGATGCAAACTTCCAGTTACAAGATAAAATGGTACTTGGGATATAATTTATAACATGATAACCACAGTCAACACTACTATATGGTATATTTGAATTTATTCAGACAATAGATCCTAAGAATTTTTTTCATAGGAAAAAATATTCTTTTTCTATTTTTTGTATCTGGATGAGATGATGTATGTTAACTAACCTTACCATAGTAAGCATTTCACAATATATGTAAGTTAAACTACAATGCTGCATATTTTAAATGTTTATAATGTATGCTGCTGCTGCTGCTGCTAAGTTGCTTCAGTCATATCCGACTCTGTGTGACCCCAGGGACGGCAGCCCACCAGGCTCCTCCGTCCATGGGATTTTCCAGACAAGAGTACTGGAGTGGGGTGCCATTGCCTTCTCCTTATAATGTATACGTTAATTATATCTCGATAAAACTAGGGGGGAAAAAGAATCTCAACTAATAAATACAAAACGAATAATAAAATTAGAAATCACTATTTTACATGCTGTAGAGCACAAGGACTCTACTCAATATAATACTCTATACGGGAAAAGAACCTTAAAAAACGAGTGGGTATATATGCGTGTGGAGCTGATGCACTTTGTTGTACATCTAAAACTAACACAACATTTTAAATCAACTATACTCCAATAAAAATTTTTTACAAAGAATCACCATTTTGAAACCCTTAATGAAATAAAACAAATACCTATCATCAGGAGACACTTATGCCATTAGCTGGAATGTTATTGGGGGACTTAACTATGAATTAAAACATTGTTGAGAGAAATTTAATTGTGGGAACAGGAAAACTTTACCCCATTGACCAATCTCAGTATCAGTACAAATACAACTATCAAGTATCATGTGTCTCCTGGTGTGATGCAAAAGGAATAAAATCAACAACAACAGTTAACCTGAATCTCAGCAAGCTTCACACTCTAACCACTAGCTTATAGGAAATTTATGATAGAATAAAAAGTTATTATGAGGCTATAATGAAACAACCAAATTTAAAATATGGAAAAATTGTACAAAAATGACTCCTGTTTTTTTAACATAAATGGGGTGAAATAAAAGGAGGTCAAACTAAAAAAAAAAATACTGGGTGATTATAGCAGTAAATAAGCAAATTTCTTCAGGATAGCTATAGTCTAAAAACTCTATATTAAAAATGCCATTCCAATAGCATCAAAAATATAGTATATGTCAGGAAGGCACTTGACAGAAAAGGTCAAAACATTCAAAGGGAAATTCATAGGGAAGGTACTAAAAACAGCCCAAATAAATGAGGACATTGCCTTCTTCACTGATAGGAGTCCAGACCGCAGATTCAAATCCCTCAAAATATTTGCAGTCATTGTAATAAAAAATTAGAGGGTTTAGGGGAGAAGGAAGACATGTTCTACTTCTAAAATTTACTTGAGTGAATGGTTTTGTTATCTGAACAAGTCTCCATGCCTTACACACAGTGAAACCCAACAACACCCAAGTGCCAGAGTTTAGAGCAAAGAAATGTTTATTGCAAGCAGACAGGTGACTCATGCCTTAGAAACCTCAAACTCCTCGAAAGCTTTCAGCAAAAACCCTTTGATAGAAAAAGTGAGGCAGGAGTGTGGCTAGTTGTTGCAAACTTCTTGGTGTCTGATCTTTTGTTCCTAAGGTCAGGTCACAATGTGACTGTAAGCCTCACCAAAATAAATATCGTTCTCCATTCTGACAAGGAAGGGAAGGGGAGGCATTTAATTCTGCCTCCTTGCCTCCTTTTAACTTTTAACACTTAACGAATCCCATAAGCAGAGACATCATTACCCCTCATTTTACTTGTTAAAGGTCTCAAGACTCGATTTTCATCCTCTGAGGTCCAAGCCCTGGCTAAGAGGAAGGTGTCTGTGCCTGGGCTAGTTACCCTGCCCGGGATATTCGTCTAGCACCCAGTCTGGATCCTCCCGCCAGCGTCCAGGTCTGGCTGAGGAAGCAGATCTCAGCTAGTGATGCCCTCAGACCCAGGTGTCCAGTCCCTGACCAGCTGTCATCTCTGAGGGAGCCAGGAACCCAGGGCCCTGCTGGCCCTCAGGCTCCCAAGGCCACCCCAACGGGGCCTGCGACCCACGGATGCTGCTGCCACCAGAGGCCGCGGAGGTGGGATGGGGGCGGGGGCGGCCGCTGCTGCGGAGCCTGGGTGTGGTCAGTGGGCGGCCTTGGTGAGGTCTCAGGAACTCTGCAGCACACAGCTCCCAGCCTACTGCCAGGCCCCCAGCTCACTCACTGGCCTGAGGCCAGAGGGCCCGGAGGGCCCGAGGAGAGGGCCATGATCCACTTCTCATTGAACTCTCTGTCGTAAAGGCCTCTGGGCAGCTGACTAAGGGTCTCATTCTAACCATCTCAAACTAATGGTCACACACTAACGGCTGTGAGCCCAAGCCCATCCCACTACAGTTTTTGCATGTTTTTCCATGGAGCAGAGACAAGCCATCCTCTCTCAGCCCATTCTGGATTTCTGGTCCACAGAACTGTGAGCATAACAGAATAGTTTTTGTTTTGTCGTTCAGCTTCTGGTGGTTTTTATACAACATGGATAACTGGCATGTCCCTCATTTACAAGGGACTTTGACACCCTTGCAGGACTTTATTTCCCTTCTATATCATTCCATCTACTGGGTCACAGGAATGACCACTGTAACACCCTACACTCCCAGTTCCTAGATGGCATCATGCTGGGGATGTCCTTATCTGAGCCACCTCTGCTCTGCCCTCTTTCAGTTGATAAAAAAGGCAGGATATCTCTAGCATTTTAATAGCTCCAAGAGACGATTTGGGACAAGGGACAAATGGAGGCCTCATCTTGCCGCCCCTCCAAAGATCCCCTGACTCCCCCCGGGATTGTCCACAGGCAGGACGCTGAGCAGAGCTGCAGGTCACAAAGTCACCATGCCAACCTTCCTGTCCCTCATAAGGGTCATCACAGGGAATTCTGCCCCCTGGGGCGGGGGAAGGGCCATCCCCCAAAGCCAGCCATCTTCACCTCTTCGCCCTCAGGGCAGGTACCAGACAAGGCTCACGCGACACTTTTGTGAAAGGGCTGGAGGGGACAAAGGCCCTGGGAACGCACAGAGGCGGCGCAGGCTGCCGTCTGGGGTGGCCTTGAGTTGCCAGCACCCAGTGAGGCCGCAGAGGCAGCTGAAATAAATGGAGAGCTGGGGGCCTGGCATGCCGGGGCCCACGCTCTTCCTGCTGCTGGTGCTGCCACCTCCGCCGCTGAGCTTGGGGAGCTTCCAGCACAGTGGTCCAGGCTGGAAAGACCTCCACCACCTCAGTTTGGACTGGGGGAAGCTCTATCGCCACCTCATCCAGAACTCGGGAAGCTTCCAGCACCGCCAGGGCCCCGGCACCTGGCACCGGAAGAGCCGGTCAAGAGAAGACAGGAATTCCTGCCACAGCTCATTTGACCTCTACTTCATCTTGGACATGTGAGTGGCCCTCCTGCCCTTGCCAGTGCCATTGGGTGGTGCTGTCTCTGATGTCAACTTGGGCAGGACTTGGCTTAAATGGATGCCAGCTTCTCTGAGGGGAGAGGGCAGCGTAGCCTTGGTCAGACCCAAGTAACAGACCACTGTGGCCTCCTTGTCCTGAATCAGAAGGAATGCCCTAGGCCTTTGTTTCCTGGGACTTTTTCTTTGGGAAATTAAAAATGCCACCATAGGTTTCTGGATTGCTATCAGTTTGGCCTGGATCTGTGACCTGCATGCCCCTTAAAGAGCTGCAGGGGCAGGTGGTTGCTAAGAGCTGTCTTCTCAGCATGGGGGAGATCACTTAGGGTTTGGGGCTGTGTTTGTGCTTTTGTTTTGTTTTTAATCAAATAACCTCTATTTTACTGGGCCCCAGACAGATTGCTGTGTCATCCTTAGGCACTCTCATAGTGTCAGCGCCTAGACAGTTCTTTGCTTTGCTGGTTCTAAATGTTTTGCTTCTTTCTTTGAGCACTTTAGAGACCCACATTACAGTTTGTGTGCTCTCTTTGGGCAGTTTGGTCTGTCTGCATGTGTCCCTGGGAAACCTGGGCCTCTCATTAAGTACCTTCTGGCCCTCAAGGAAGGAAATCGAAGGGTGGATCCTCAGACTGGAGAGACTGCCTTGGTTCCATTTTCAACTCCTCTGTGGGACTGAGGATAAATTTTATTCATTTAGTATTAACAATGGTATGACTCCCAGTACCAAGAAAAACACTTTATGGTCCCTAAAATCTTTTACTGTCCATCTATCATCCTCAAAACAATCCTGGAATATAAAGCAGGGGAAGTGTTTACATATTCAGTCTTCCGGAAAGTGGTGCAAGCTCCCAGAGGTTGGGTGAAGTAGCCCGGAGGCTGGTGGGGGTGACAGGACTCAGACTTCTTGTGTTGCCCTGCTTCCAGCATCCCAGGTTGAACTTCCTCTGATTCTTCTTACTGTCCGTGGAGACTGACGATTGAGGGGATATGTGCCCCAGCTTCTACACAAAGGCAGCAGAGGTGGGAAGGGAAGTTTCCTCCTCACAGCCCAGTGGAAGGACTGCTAAGACACCCTGGGCACGTCTTGTCTGATTGCCCAGAGTGTGGTGGTAATCCCCCTTTTGGGCTTTGGAGTTGGAGATGGTTGGACATTGTAGGGGGATGACAGCCTCTTTGGGTCAGTCTTTCCAGAGAGTGGCAGTGAGTCCAAAGGGTCCTCTCAGCTGCCATTCTGTTGCAGTGCCCTTGACCACACCCCCGCTCTCTGCAGTCAAGCCCAGTGTGGGCACACACAGCCCCACGATGGATGGGGAGGGCTCTGGACACAGGTGGGTCACACGAAATAATAATAATTGGGCACTTATTCGGTTCCAAGATGTGCTGAGCACTAAAACACCCAACAGCTTGTGGGATGATGTTCTATTTCTCTATCTTAAGGTTATGAAACAGGTTGAGAGTACTAAATGGTTTACTCAATGTCAATCAAAGTTAGTTTGCTGCAAAGCATTATGCAGTGGAAAGATGTTCC
Organism: Bison bison bison; assembly: GCF_000754665.1. Classification (NCBI taxonomy): domain Eukaryota; kingdom Metazoa; phylum Chordata; class Mammalia; order Artiodactyla; family Bovidae; genus Bison; species Bison bison. The sequence goes on along the minus strand of NW_011494913.1, from coordinate 4,478,906 downwards.
CTTTCTTCTCTTCCAAGAAAGGTATAAAGTAGGGGGACTGAAAAAGCACCAGAGAAATGGCCGCTTAAACCAGGTTGTCCCCACTTCCACCCCTCTCACCTGCCCTCCCCCACCTTTTGCCTCCTTTAGCTGCTTAAATGCTGGAGGCAGCACAGGTCCCTCTGAGCATAGCTGGTGTAGCTACATAATTCACTGTGAAGGGTACGGGCCTTCCCAAGAGGCTGGGAAGGCAGGAGGGACAGGGGAGCAACTTAAGTCACCTCTACCTGCACTCAGACCCCAGTATTGAAGCTGCTTCTCAGACCCTCCCCTTTACCATCAGGCATGACACTTGCCTTTAAGGCTGGCCAGGACTGAATCCTACTGGATTTTGCAAATGGGAAGGGGATGTGGGGGTGTCCAAGAAAGGGCCCTTAGTACCCACTTCTCCATGCTAGGCCATCAGGGAGGAGTAGGCGTACAGCTTGGCCATGGAGGCCTGGCCAGGCTTCTCTGAAAGCACAGCATATTCCTTGAGCCCCAGGGAAAGAACACCACTCCCTGGAAACTGTGCTCATTCATTCTAGCTGCAGAAAACAAGCTTGACAAGATTTTCCCAGAGTATGAGGACAGGCTTCCTCCTGTGGCTGCTTCCTGATACTCTTGGGGAGAGGGGAATAATGACCACTGAGGAGGCAGCCCCAGCTTTGCAGTCAGGCGGATTCCACTCATCAGTCATGCAGCTTGGGCAAGTCGCCTCCTCTCTCTGCCTCAGCATCCCCATCTGTACAATGGGATCTTCATACCTACCTCACCAGGTTGTGATGAGGATGAATGGGAGTTTATATGGTTTTCTTAGCATGCGTCAGATGAAGTCATGGGGGATGAGCGTAAAATAAACTGCCAGGGAAGGCAGAGTCGCACACCCTGGGAACTCTCCTGCACCGCGGGGGCCCCTGATCCAGCCCTGACTCCCTGGCTTGCTCTCTCCCATGTGCCCTTTGTGGGGAAGTGGGGTGCAGGCCAGACACCTCCTCAGACACTTCCCAGGTTCTCTGGATCTTTCATCCCTTGGTGAGCAGTCTTATTCACTCCCTCTTTCCCTTGCTCATCCGCTCACTGAAATGATTCCTGGAAAACTTCAGTACCCCAGTCACTGTTTTGGGGCAGGGAGGATAAGGCAGCAAACAAGACCTGAAAAGTCCTTGACCTCTTGAGCTTTCATTTTAGGAGGCGAGAAATAAATCAGAGAGGAAATAGGGTATTAGATGGGGATAAACACCAAAGGGCAAATTAGGACAGGAGGATGAGAAGTGCTGAGGGAGGGGCTGTTCTAGAAGGTGCTCGGGAAAGGCTATATATGGTTTATGTGCTCTGGTCAGCAGAGGACGCTGAAACCTGAACCTAATACCCAGCAACTCCGTTCATCTCTCCCAGCTGTGGTAACCTCTGTCCCATTCTCTGTATCTGTGAATTAACCTAATCGAGGGACCTCATACAAGTGGAATCACACTAGTTGGCCTTATGTGTCTGACTTATTTCACTTAGCAAAATGCTTTTCAAAGTTCATCCATGTTGCAGCATATATCAAATTTTCATTCTTTTTATGCCTGTATAATATTCCACTTAATGTATATACCACATTTTCTTTATCCTAGCTGTTGATAAGCACTCTAGACAGCATATTGAAAAGCAGAGACATTACTTTGTCAACAAAGGGTCTGTCTAGTCAAGGCTATGGTTTTTCCAGTGGTCATGTATGGATGTGCGAGCTGGACGATAAAGAAAGCTGAGCACCAAAAAATTGATGCTTTTGAACTGTGGTCGTTGGAGAAGACTCTTGAAAGTCCCTTGGACTGCAAGGGGATCCAACCAGTCCATTCTAAAGGAGATCAGTCCTGGGTGTTCATTGGAAGGACTGATGCTAAAGCTGAAACTCCAATACTTTGGCCACCTGATGTGAAGAGCTGACTCATTTGAAAAGATCCTGATGCTGGAAAAGATTGAGGGCAGGAGAAGAAGGGGACAACAGAGGATGAGATGGTTGGATGGCATCACCGACTCAATGGACATGGGTTTGGGTGAACTTTAGGAGTTGATGATGGATGGACAGGGAGGCCTGGCGTGCTGCGATTCATGGGGTCGCAAAGAGCCAGATACGACTGAGCGACTGAACTGAACTGAGCTGAAGCACTTGGATTGTTTCCATTTGGGAGCTATTGTGAGTAGTGCTGCAAACGTTTGTGTCCATGTATGTGTTCGAGTCCCTGTTTTCACTTCTTTGGGGCATACCACTGGGAGTGGAGTTACTGAGTCACTGTATGCTTTTAGTTCTGTGTTTAACTATGTTCACTACGCTATACTATTTCCCACAGGGCTGCACTGTTTTGTATTCACACAAGCAGTGTACAAGGGTTTCGGTTTCTCTACATTCTCTCTGAGACATCACTTTCCAAGTGTTTTGTTTGTTTGTTTTACTTTGTTTTGGCTTTGATAATAGCCATTGCTGTGATTTTGGGTCACATTCCCTTAGTGTCTAGTGATGTTGAGCATCTTTTTATGTGCTTAATGTCCATTTGTATGTCTTCTTTGTAGAAATGTATATTTAAGTCCATTGCCCATTTTTTAATTGGATTGTTTGGTTTTGGTTGTTGAATTGTAGGAGTTCTTATGCATTCTGGATATCAGTTTCTCATCAGATATATGATTTGCAACTGTTCTCTCATTCTGTAGGTTATCTTTTCATTGTTTATGGTATCTTTTGCACAAAAGTTTTTACTTTTGTTGAAGTTTGATTTATCTGCTTTTTTTCTTTTGTTGCCTGTGTTTTTGGTGTCATATCTAAAAACCATTACAAAATCCAATATCATGAAGCTTTTTCCCTATGTTTTGTTATAAGTTTATTAGTTTTTGCCTTTACTTTCAGGGCTCTGATCCATTTTGAATTAACTTTTGTATATACCGTGTAGGTATAAGGTAAGAGTCTAACTGCATTCTTTTGCATGTAGACATTCTGTTTTCCTAGCATCATTTGTTGAAAATACTGTCATTTCTCACTTTGGATGGTCTTGATATCCTTGTAAAAAAAACTCAATTAAACAGATATAAGAGGGTTTATTTCTGGGCTCTCCAGTTTATTCCATTTTTCTGTATGTTTGTCCTTATGCCAGAGTCACACTGCTTTGATTATTGTAGTTTTGTAATAAATTTTGAAACCAGCAAATGGGAATCTTATTGTTCTTATTCAAGGTTTTGCTTATAGCTGTTTCAGTTTCCTGAGATCCCATATGAACTTTGGGATGGATTGTTCAATTTCTACCAAAAAAAAATAAAAAATGCTGTTGAGACTTTGATAGATACTGCATTGCATTTGTAGATACCCTTAGCTAGTATTGCCAATGTAACAATATTAAGACCGTTAATCCATGAATATGTAATGTTTGCTGATGAAAAGTCAATTAACAATTAGGCAAAGGAGAAAAAGTAGAGAATTTTATTTAAACCAAACAGAGGATTATAACCTAAGAGACAGAGTCTCAGAATCTCTGAGAACTGTTCTACTTACCACAAGCTATAGATGCAGTTTTATATATTTTTGAGACAAAGAATCATATACCACACTGACAGGTTAACATTATATGTAAAGTTCATCCGAGATTTTAGCCAGGTATGCATATAAAGAATAAGTTTTTAGGTCAATGATCTCCTGCCAGGATGAGGAAAAAAAATTGATCTTAAAACTTACAATACTGGCGTCAGAAGAAAGGGACCATTATCCTCAGAGGTTGATTATATCCTTCTATCTTGAGGGGATATGGTTAGTGCACAATGTGTATTTGGGAACAGTCCATCACAAATTGGGGCATGCACTGCATGTTTTAGTTTTGACTTAGCTTGATTGTCTTACCATAGAAAAAATTATGATTTTCCTTATCATGTTTTTCCATTGATTTACATATTTACAGAATTTCACTGGAGTGGATTGCCATTTCCTTCTCCAGGGGATCTTCCCAACCCAGGGATCAAACCCGGGTCTCCCGCACTGCAGGCAGATGCTTTACCATCTGACCCACCAGGGAATCCCTCATTTCACTTCACTTTGTCTCACTGATTAAATTAATTCTTAAGGATTTTATTCTGTTTGATAATGTAAATGGAGCTGTTTTCTTAATTTCCTTCTTAGAATGTTCATTATTAGTATTGTTATTCAGTCACTCAGTAGTGGCCAACTCTGCAACCGCATGGACTGCAGCACACCAGGCTTCCCTGTCCATTACCAACTCCTGGAGCTTGCTCAAACGCATGTCCATTGACTCAGTGATGCCATCCAACCATCTCATCCTCTGTCGTCCCCTTCTCCTCCTGCCCTCAATCTTTCCCAGCAACAGGGTCTTTTCCCATGAGTCAGTCCTTCGCATCAGGTGGCCGAAGTTTCAGCTTCAGCATCAGTACTTCCACTGAATATTCAGGACTGATTTCCTTTAGGATGGACTGGTTGGATCTCCTTGCAGTCCGAGGGACTCTCAAGAGTCTTCTCCAACACCACAGTTCAAAAGCATCAATTCTTCGGGCGCTCAGCTTTCTTTATAATCCAACTCTCACATTCATACATGACTACTGGAAAAACCATGAAAAGTTGAAAATTAAGTCGCTCAGTTGTGTCCGACTCTTTGCGACACCGTGGACTGTAGCCCACCAGGCTCCTCTGTCCCTGGGATTCTCCAGGCAAGAATACTGGATTGGGTTGCCATTTCCTTCTCCAGGGGATCTTCCCAACCCAGGGACTGAACCCAGGTCTCCCGCATTGCAGGCAGACGCTTTAACCTCTGAGCCACCAGGGAAGCCTAAACCTTTGTTGGCAAAATAATGTCTCTACTTTTTAATATGCTGTCTAGATGGGTAATAACTTTTCTTCCAAGGAGCAAGGGTCTTTTAATTTTATGGCTGAAGTCACCATCTGTAGTGATTTTGGAGCCCAAAAACAATAGTCTGTCACTGTTTCCACTGTTTCCTTATCTATTTGCCATAAAGTGATGGGACCAGATGCCATGATCTTAGTTTTCTGAATGTTGAGTTTTAAGCCAACTTTTTCGCTCTCCTCTTTCACTTTCATCAAGAGGCTTTTTAGCTCCTCTTCACTTTCTGCCATAAGGGTGGTGTCATCTGCATATCTGAGGTTATTGATATTTCTGCCGGCAATCTTGATTCCAGCTTGTGC
>NW_011494913.1:4466494-4473609 GCF_000754665.1 Bison bison bison | reverse complement strand
AAGCAGGGTGACAATATACAGCCTTGATGTACTCCTTTTCCTATTTGGAACCAGTCTGTTGTTCCATGTCCAGTTCTAACTGCTGTTTCCTGACCTGCATACAGATTTCTCAGGAGGCAGAATAGATGCTTTGGTATTCCCATCTCTTGAAGAATTTTCCACAGTTTGTTGTGATCCACACAGTCAAAGGCTTCGGCATAGTCAATAAGGCAGAAGGCATTTTTCTCTTGCTTTTTCAATGATTCAACAAATGTTGGCAATTTGATCTCTGGTTCTTCTGCCTTTTTAAAACCAGCTTGAACATCTGAAAGTTCACGGTTCATGTACTGTTGAAGCCTGGCTTGGAGAATTTTAAGCATTGCTTTCCTAGCTTGTGACATGAATGCAATTGTGTGGTAGTTTGAGCATTCTTTGGCTTTGCCTTTTTCGGGGATTGGAATGAAAACTGACATTTTTCAGCCCTGTGGCCACTGCTGAGTTTTCCAAATTTGCTGGCATATTGAGTGCAGTATGTTCACAGCATCAATTTTTACGATTTGAAATAGCTCAACTGGAATTCCATCACCTCTACTAGCTTTGTTAGTAGTGATGCTTCCTAAGGCCCACTCAACTTCGCACTCCAGGATGTCTGGCTCTAGGTGAATGATCATACCATCATGGTTATCTGGGTCATGAAGGTCTTTTTTGTATAGTTCTTCTGTGTATTCTTGCCACCTCTTGTTAATATCTTATGCTTCTGTTAGATCCATACCATTTCTGTCCTTTATTGTGCCCATCTTTGCATGAAATGTTCCTTTGGTATCTCTAATTTTCTTGAAGAGATCTCTGCTGCTGCTGCTGCTGCTGCTGCTGCTGCTGCTAAGTCGCTTCAGTTGTGTTCCACTCTGTGCAACCCCATGGACAGCAGCCAACCAGGCTCCTCTGTCCACAGAATTCTCCAGGCAAGAGTACTGGAGTGGGTTGCCATTTCCTTCTCCAGAAGAGATCTCTAGTCTTTCCCATTTTATTGTTTTCCTCTGTCTCTTTGCATTGATCACTGAGGAAGGCTTTCTTATCTCTCCTTGCTATTCTTTGGAACTCTGCATTCAAATGGATATATCTTTCCTTTTCTCCTTTGCCTTTTGCTTCTCTTCTTTTCACAGCTATTTGGAGCTCTTTTCACAGCTATCTGGAGAAGTAACTCCAGAAAGAATGAAGAGACGAAGCCAAAGCAAAACAACACCCAGTTGTGGATGTGACTGTGATAGAAGTAAAGTCCAGTACTGTAAAGAGCAATATTGCACAGGAGCCTGGAATGTCAGGTCCATAAATCAAGGCACATGGAAGTGGTCAAGCAGGAGACAGCAAGAGTGGACATCAACATTCTAGGAATCAGTGAACTAAGATGGGCTGGAATGGGTGAATTTAACTCAGATGACCATTATATCTGTTACTGTGGGCAAGAATCCCTTAGGAGAAATGGAGTAACCATCACAGTCAACAAGAGAGTCTGAAATGCAGTACTTGGATGCAATCTCAAAAACAACAGAATGATCTCTGTTCTTTTCCAAGGCCAACCATTATATCACAGTAATCCAAGTCTATGCCCTGACCAGTAACGTTGAAGAAGCTGAAGTTGAACTGTTCTATGATGACCTAGAAGACCTTCTAGAACTAACACCCAAAAAAGATGTCCTTTTCATTATAGGGTCAGATCAGATCAGATCAGTCGCTCAGTCATGTCCAACTCTGCGACCCCATGAATCGCAGCACGCCAGGCCTCCCTGTCCAACACCAACTCCCGGAGTTCACCAAGACTCACGTCCATCGAGTCAGTGATGCCATCCAGCCATCTCATCCTCTGTCGTCCCCTTCTCCTCCTGCCCCCAATCCCTCCCAGCATCACAGTCCTTTCCAATGAGTCAACTCTTTGCATGAGGTGGCCAAAGTACTGGAGTTTCAGCTTTAGCATCATTCCTTCCAAAGAAATCCCAAGGCTGATCTCCTTCAGAATGGACTGGTTGGATCTCCTTGCAGTCCAAGGGACTCTCAAGAGTCTTCTCCAACACCACACTTCAAAAGCATCAATTCTTCAGCGCTCAGCCTTCTTCACAGTCCAACTCTCACATTCATACATGACCAAAGGAAATATAGGGTAGTGGAATGCAAAATTAGGAAATTAAGAAATACCTGGAGTAGCAGGCAAATTTGGCCTTGGAGTACAGAATGATGTAGGGCAAAGGCTCATAGAGTTTGGCTAAAAGAACGCACTGGTCATAGCAAACACCCTCTTCCACCAACACAAGAAAATACTCTACACATGGACATCATCAGATGGTCAACACCAAAATCAGATTGATTATATTCTTTGCAGCCAAAGATGTAGAAGTTCTATACAGTCAGTAAAAACAAGACCAGGAGCTGACTGTGGCTCAGATCATGAACTCCTTATTGCCAAATTCAGACTTAAATTGAAGAAAGTGGGCAAAACCACTAGACCACTCAGGTATGACCTAAATCAAATCAAATCCCTTACATTTCTACAGTGGAAGTGAGAAATATATTCAAGGGAATAGATCAGACTGCCTGAAGAACTATGGAGAGAGGTTCATGACATTGTACAGGAGGCGGGGATCAAGACCATCTCCAAGAGAAATAATTGCAAAAAGGCAAAATGGTTGTATGAGGAGGCCTTACAAATAGCTGTGAAAAGAAAAGAAGTAAAAGGCAAAGGAGAAAAGGAAAGATATATCCATTTGAATGCAGAATTCCAATATACATTATTAATATATAGAAATATAACTGATTTTTATATGTCAATTTTATATCCTACAAGTTTGCTGAATCGCTTTATTAAATCAAATGTTTTTGTGAAATCTTCAGGGTTTTTTACGTATAAGATTATATTACCAAGTACGGAGATGCTGTATTTTTTTTCCAATTTGGATGCCTTTATTTCTCTGTCTTGCCTAGTTGCTCTGGCCATAACTTCCAATTTTATGTTAACTGGAGTGATGAACGTGGCCATCCTGTACTACTGTTGATCTTTGGGGAAAAGCTTTTGGTCTTTCACCATTGTTATGTTAGCTGTAGGTTTTTCATATATTAGCCTGTATCATGTTTTTCAGAGAATTTTTCTCTGTGCCCAATTTGAGTGTTTTTATGAAGGGATTTTAGATTTTATCAAGTGATTCTTCTACCTCAGTTGAAATGATTATGCAGTTTTCCAGTATACTGATTTTATTAATTACATTGTTTAATTTTTGTATGTTGAACCTTCTTTATATTATAGAAATAAATCCCACCTTTTCAAATGCTGCTAGATTTTTTAATTGAAGGTTTTTGCACTTATATCCATATGAAATATTATTCTGTGTTCTTCTTGTAGCGTTTGTCTAGCTTTGGTATCAGGGTAATGCAAACCTCATAAAATAAGCTTGAAAGTGTTCTTTAATCTTCAATTTTTTAACAGATTTTGAGAAGGGTTACTGTTAATTCTTCTTTAAATGATTAGTGGAATTAACCTGGATACCATCTGGTCCTGGACTTTTCTCTGTTGGGAGATTATTGATTACTGAATCAAGCTTTTGTTTATTCATGATTCAGTTTTGGTAGTCCAGTGTGTTCTTGGAACTCACTCATTTCATCTAGGTTATCTATTTTGTTGGTTTACAAATTTCAGTGCTTTCTTACAATCTTTTTTATTTGTATAAAATCAGTAGTGGTGTCCCACTTCGTTTTCTTATTTCAGTCATTTGAGTCACTCCTTTTTATTTAAGTCAGTGGATATAAAGGTTTGTAGATTTTGCTGATCTTTTCAATGTACCAATTTTTTTATTTCACTGGTATTTATTTTTCTAATCTATGTTTTTTCTATCTCTGTTATAATCTTTTTTATTTCCTCCCTTCTGCTAGTTTGGGTTAATTTTCATTTCTTTTTCTAGTTCCATAAGCTATAGTTTATAGATTTGATATTTTTCTTCCTTTTTAATGAATCTGTTTACAACTACAAATTTCCCTCTTTACTTTCACTGTATGTTTTGGTTCTTTTTTCATGTGTCTCCTATTTTCTAATTTCTCTTGTGACCCATTCACTGATTAAAAGGGTATTGTTTAAACAATGTCCACATATTTGTGAATCTCCAGATTATTTTATGCTATTGACTTAACTTCCTGCAACTAGAGAAAGCCCTCACACAGCAACAAAGACCTAGCACAACCAAAAAGAAAATAAATAAATAAATATTTTTTAAAAGACTTTTAAAAAAATGTCTTGTAGTCTATCCTGGAGAAAAATGTGTATTCTGCTGTTTAGGAGAAGAGTGTTCTATACATATCTGTTAGGTACAATTGGCTTGTGATGGTGTTCACATCCTTTATTGCCTTATTTCTCTATTTTCTTATAGTCTGTTTGATCGTTCTATTACTGACAGTGAGGTCCCGAAGTGTCTGACTGTTGTCATAGACCTGTTTGTATCTCCCTTACATCTGTTTGGAGAAGGCAACGGCACCCCACTCCAGTACTCTTGCCTGGAAAATCCATGGACGGAGGAGCCTGGTAGGCTGCAGTCCATGGGGTCGCTAAGAGTCGGACATTACTGACTTCACTTTCACTTTTCACTTTCATGCACTGGAGAAGGAAAGACAACCCACTCCAGTGTTCTTGCCTGGAGAATCCCAGGGATAGGGCAGCCTGGTGGGCTGCCATCTATGGGGTCGCGCAGTCAGACACGACTGAAGCGACTTAGCAGTACATCTGTTTGCTTCTTAAATTTTGCTTCTCTGATATTTGATGCATATCCATTTGTAATTTTTTTGTCTTCTCAGTGAAGTAACTCTCCTTTAATTATATAATGTCTTTCTTTGTCTTTCATAACAATTATTTATGTAAAGTCTAATAGTCATCCCAGCTCTCTTTGGATTTATCTTTGCTTGAAGTATCTCTTCTCATCGTTTCAGTTTTTAACCTCCTGGTGTCTTAATATCAAAAGTGAGTCTCTTGCAGTCATAATATGGTTGCATCTTTTTTTATCCACTATGGCAATTTGTATGCTTAAATTGGAGAGTTTAATCCACGCATATTTAAAGTAATTACTGATAGGGAAGGACATTTACTATTTGTTTTCTGTACGTCTTTTAGCTTTTTTTCTCCTTAATTTTCTCCATTTCTGCCTTCTTTTGTGTTTAGTTGATTTTTTTTTTTAAGTAACAGGTTTTGGTTCCCTTTTTACTTCCTTTGCATGAAACTATGTTCAGTACCTACTAGAGATATTTTCTTTATGGCTACATGGGCATTAATGGTTACAAATCAATATTTTCATATACAATATATACATACAATTTTTCTGATTTTCTTTATTTCTTCCTTTTTAAAAATCCTTATTTTCCTTCAAATATAGTTGACATATATCAAGTATATTTAGACAGCACCTTTATTACATCACATGATTATTACTTCTTTTTTGTGGTGGGAATAATTAAGATCTATTCACTTAGAAAACTTAATGATTATAATAAACTATTGTTGTATGTTCACTAAACTGTGCATTAGCTACCTGAGATTTATTTGTCAACTAGGTGCAAGTTTGTACCCTTAAACAGCACTGCCTACTCCCCAGGACCCTGGTAACCACCACTGTACGTGTTTAGAGGGGTTTGGCTATTTTAGATTCCACATATAATGATAACATGCAGCATTTGTCTTCCTCTGTCTGGCGTATCTTACTTAGCAAAGGATCCATCAGTACTGACACAAACGGCAGGACAGCCTTCTCTCTGTGGCTGAATTACATTCCACTGCATGTACGTACAACATGTCCTTTATCTGCTCATCTGTTCATGGGCACTTAGGCTGTTTCTGTTATCTTCACTATTGTGAATAACGCTGCAATAAACATGGAATTGTGTATGTGCCTTCAATACTCTGTTTTCATTCCCCATTCACTTCCCCACCCAGCAGTGGGATCGCTGGCTGGTGTGGTAATTCTATTTTAAATTTTCTCGGGAGCCTCCATATTGTTTTCCATAGTGGCTAAAGCCATTTATATTCCCATCAACACTCTAACAGTTTCCCCTTTCTGTGCATTCTCACCAGTGCTTGTTATCTCTTGCCTTCTTGATGATAGCCATCCTAACAGGTGTGAGATGATCTCATTGTGGTCTTTGATTTGCATTCCTTTGATAATTAGTGGCGCGGAGCATCTTTTCATGTACTTGCCATCCGTTTGGATGTCTCCTTTGGAAAAAGTATCTATTTGTCTACCCACTTTTTAATCAGGTTGTTTGGGTATTTTTAATTGAGTTGTATATGCCTTTTATATATTTTAGATGTTAACCTTTTATCCAATATGTGATTGTAAATATTTTGTCCCACTCTATTGGTTGCCTTTTCATTTTTTTGTTGTTGTTGCTTTTGCTTTGTAGAAGTTTTATGCTTGATGTTGATTTTTGCTTTTGTTGTCATATCCCCAAAAGTTATTGGCAAGATTAATTTTAAAGAATTTCTCTCTATATTTCCTTCTAGGAGTTTCATGGTATCAGGTCTTATGACTTAAAGTTAGTTTCGGGAAGTCGTGTAACATACAGGTTCATTTCCATTTTTCTGCATGTGCTTTATTTTTTCAATACCATTTGTTGAAGATATTATCTTTTCCCCATAGGTGCTCTTAGCTCCCTTGTTCAAATATTTGTTAACTATATGTGGCATTAATTCTGGGTTCTCTATTCTGTTCCATTTGTCTGTGTTTCTATTTGTATGCTATTACTATATGGTTTTAATCACTATAGCTTTGAAATCAGGAAGTAGAGTTTGAAGTCAGGAAGTATGATGCCTCCAGATTCGTTGTTCTTTCTCAGGAATGCTTTGGTTATTTGGAGCTTTTTGTTTCTTCACACAAATTTTAGGACTATTTTTTTCTATTGCTATGAATGCTATGGTTTTTCCTGTGGTCATGTATGGATGTGAGAGTTGGACTATGAAGAAGGCTGAGCGCCGAAGCATTGATGCTTTTGAACTGTGGTGTTGGAAAAGACTCTTGAGAGTCCCTTGGACTGCAAGGAGATCCAACCAGTCCATTCTGAAGGAGATCAGCCCTGGGATTTCTTTGGAAGGAATGATGCTAAAGCTGAAACTCCAG
>NW_011494913.1:4461973-4466315 GCF_000754665.1 Bison bison bison | reverse complement strand
CTGAGTGAACTCCGGGAGTTGTTGATAGACAGGGAGGCCTGGCGTGCTGCAATTCATGGGGTCGCAAAGAGTCGGACATGACTGAGTGACTGAACTAAACTGAATTGTTGGACATGGGCTTTCCTGGGGCTCAGTGGTAAGGAATCCACCCACCAATGCAGGAGACCTAGGTTTGACCCGTAGGTCAGGAAGATCCTCTTGAGAAGGAAATGGCAACCCACTCCAGTATACTTGCCTGAGAAATTCCACAGACAGAGGGGCCTGGTGGGCTACAGTCCATGGGGTTATAAGTCAGACATGACTTAGAGACCAAACAACAGTGATTGTTGGACATAGCCATGTCACACGCATCTGCTCAGTGCAATAGGTAGAGCATGAGTTTTAAGGCTAGAAATGGGTTCAGTCCCATACCAGCTATGGAAATTGTGGAAAATTCCATGACTTGTGAGAGCCCCAGCTTCCTTATCTGAATAATGAAAATAACGTTGATATCATGGGGTTGTTCTGGAATTGGAAAACATGTAACGTGAAGTGCCTGGTACATACATCTCAATGAATGATGATCTTGATAATGTTAAAAGAATCTACTCTTAGTGTCATCACTATTTGTTGAGAGATTTAGTCGCAGCCTAGAGGATGCAGAAGGAATGGTAGACAGGACCAACTAAGAGACTTTTGTTGGAATATTGTGCCAAAGAGCCCTGACCCGCACCCAAACACACACTTTCAAGGGACAAGAGAGGAGCAGACACCTGGGAATGGTTTATGCTCAAGGGAAATTGAGGGACCAGAAGAGTCACACCAAAATCACTGGAGGCCATATACACAATGGAGTATTACTCAGCCATTAAAAAGAATACATTTGAATCAGTTCTAATGAGGTGGATGAAACTGGAGCCTATTATACAGAGTGAAGTAAACCAGAAGGAAAGACACCAATACAGTATACTAACGCATATATATGGAATTTAGAAAGATGGTAACAATAACCCTGTATACGAGACAGCAAAAGAGACAATGATGTATATAAACAGTCTTTTGGACTCTGTGGGAGACGGAGAGGGTGGGATGATTTGGGAGAATGGCATTGAAACATGTATAATATCATATTTGAAACGAGTCGCCAGTCCAGGTTCGATGCACGATACTGGATGCTTGGGGCTGGTGCACTGGGACGACCCAGAGGGATGGTATGGGGAGGGAGTAGGGTTCAGGATGGGGAACACATGTATACCTGTGGCAGATTCATGTTGATATATGGCAAAACCAATACAATATTGTAAAGTTAAAAAAAAATTTTTTTAATCACTGGAGGCTTTTCCAATCAGTGCATCCTACATCACTTCTGATGTGATAGCTGCACATCCATCCTGGTTTGTTAGCAGAGGTTCCTCATCCCTTAAAAGTTCCTGACTCCCAAGCACACAGGTCCAATTGGTCACCCTTCCCACACTCAAAACTTATGAATTCCCCACCAGGATGACCCACTGAGATTGCTGAGGGTGTGTAGCAGCCTCCAGCCACATGGAGTGGGAGGAAGGAGTTGCTAAAGGGTCTACTGGAAACTGAGGAGGCAGAAATTCTGCCTACATAATGGATGCACCTCATCCCTCTAACTTAAGTCTTCTTCATTTTCAGGTCAGGCAGTGTGAACAACAACTGGATGAACATTTATTCCTTTGTGGAGGATTTGGTCAAGAAGTTTGAAAAGTATGGCTTCTCCAAATCGCAGGGTGTTTCCCCACCAGGCAGAGTACACAGCTGTTTAGACCCAGTGGGAATGGGAGCCCCTAGAGTCAGGAGCACAGAGCCCAGGGGCATGTTCTGAAGCAGAAAATAACAGGTCAAGCAGATTCCATTGGGTCTCAGCAGTTTTCTTGCCCTGTACTTGGAAGGCAGGTCATAATTGTAGGGAACACAGTCTACCCTGAAGGACCTTATAGATGAGGAAACAGGCAAACCTGTCACATGATAACTGAACACCAGGTTAAATGGTGTCAAGAGCCAAAAGAAAAAGGCAGAAGTCTTATGAGGCAAATTAAAGGGAAAAGCAAGAATTTTTAGGGAAAAAGTCAAGGATGGTTTCCTAGAGGATGAGGAATTTTGAACCTAGGTCTTGAAGGATGGGGAAGAGAGAGTAACAGAAACTATTAAGAAGACTTCTTGTGCAGTGAGTGGTCTGTTCAGCTGGAGAGTAGGGTTAATGCAGAAGAAGGTTGGGAGATGAGGCTGCACAGGACAGATTTGGAACAAAGCCTTTAGGACGCATAATACCAGGCCAAGGGACTTGGATTTCCTGCTGTAAAAAATAGGGGTCTACAGATGATTCTTGGGCAGGGGTCTGACATGATCAAGGTTATGTGCCAAAAAGGAAAGTCTGATATTGTCAGTAAAATGTGTTGAAACAAGACCCAGGAGCAGTAGGGAGCTTATCTAAGAACATACTATAGCAGCTTACCTAAACATGATAAGTGTCAATGGACCAAAAGACAGAGTCCAGGGAAAGGAAATGGAGGGATGTATATGAATAGCTGCTAAGAAGGAGAATGATTTCTCTGAGATGAGTGAGAATAAAGCAGAGAAGGATGTAAAGGAGGGAAGAGGAGTAAAGGTACAAAGAATTTTATAGAAGAAGAGAAACCAGTTAGGAGGCCCTCCTGAAAGAACACATAGGTATCTGATGTGTGCAGTGTGCGTGTACACGTGTGTGTGTGTGTGTGTGTGTGTGTGTGTGTGTTTAAGAGAGAGAGAGAGACACTTTGGAAGGGTGAGGGGTATAAGGTTGGATCAGGGTGCCATCCTGGTACATTCGTCCAAGAAGGCAGCATGTCTCCACAGGCTTCCTTCACTAGGATACCTACAGTCCTTCATTAAAGTTAGAGAAACTTCCAGGTTTAGGAAATGAACCCAAAAGCAGAAGCGCTGGGGTGGGGAAAAAAGAAGCTGGCGTGCCCCTTCTTCCTGGCTGCACACTGGCCTCATTGTGAGCCTGTGTCATACAGAGCTTCTCACGAGCACGTGCTTCCTCCCCAGCCCTAACCTGCGGATGTCCTTCATCACCTTCTCCACAGAGGGTCACACCGTCATGCAGCTTACTTCAGACAGGTAAGTGCTGCTTTAATCTGCCAAGGCAGGCCTGGTGAATGAGGGCCAGGGAGACTCCTAGGAGCTGAGGGTTTCCACTGGGTGCAGACTGGGCCAGCCTGGGCTCCGCTGAGTGCTCACTCTGACCCCAGTCCCAGCTCCCTGGTTCCTACCAAGCCCTGACTGTGCTGGCACTGGCATACCCTGTGCTGCTCAACCAGCTCCACTTCCCCAAACCCTGCTCTCCACCTGTCCTGTCCTCTCAGCCCTCTTCTCGTTTCTCAGAACTGGCTCACTGTGAGGACTCCTGGGACCTGGAGGAGCAGATGCGGGCCCTCTGTGAACACTGGCCTGTGTTGGCACCTGTCCTGTGTGCCAGTCTCTGCTCTGGGCCGACTGGGGGAAGAAGAGAGGCAGAGTCAGAACCAGGCAGCAGGGATGGGCGTGAAGTGCTAGAGCTTCAGTGGATTGACCCCTTGGTGGATCTGAGACAAGGGAGCCCATGAATATGGTTCTGAATACCAGGCTGGGCTGGGTGTAGGAAGAAAGCATGACACAGCAGCATCCTAGGTGTGCCCAAAGGTTTGGAGATGGAAGATATAGAGCTCATGAGTAATCAGGAGCTTAAGATGCTCATGATGCAAATGACTGAAACCCAGAGAGTGTGGGGGTGCCAGTGCATGGAGACAGCACTCCCCAGGCCGGGCTCCCAGAAGAAACAGGGACTGGGTTTTCTGTTCAGTGCTCTGGGGAAGGCATGGTTTTGTGTGTCCCTGTGGCCTACAGAGAGAGACTCTGAGTGAGTGTGAGGTGGAAGAAAGCGAGTGAGTGGGGAGCTGTCAGGCTGGTGGCAGAAAGAGAGCTGGGGGCCTCTGGTAGAGGAGCTGTCCATGGGGGAGAGGAGGACCACTGACTCCTCTAACCAAGAGTTGAGAACTTGAACCAAGGGAGCTGTGAGGGAGCCTCCTGAGGGGCTCCCAGTCCTTTCTGGAGAATGGAGATGAAAATGTCTACCTCAAGGGAAAGTGTCAGAAAAGGAGTGAGAATGAGGGGAGGGGGAAATGGGGTAGAGTTGTAAGAAGTGGACTTCATGAGGGCATAAGCAGGCTAGTATTCTCTCCATGCATGGAGTTGGGAATAAGGATGGGGTGGCAGAGCAGCCAAGAAAAAGGCCAGAGTGAAGTCTGGATAAGCTCAGTCCTGGGATGGAAGCTAGGGAGAGCTGAGGGTTCCAGCACATTTGAGATGCTGTCAACAA
>NW_011494913.1:4460215-4461873 GCF_000754665.1 Bison bison bison | reverse complement strand
AACAAAACAAATCTTCCCAAAAGTGACAGGAAGAGGGTAGGGTTTTTTGTTTTTGTTTTTTTTGCATGGGTGGGCAGGGTCTTGTTTGGCCTCCACTGGCCCTGGTCACAGGCCTCCTCAGTTCCCATGCTGGGTCAGGTAGGGCAGGATCAGGGGCTCACAGTTCTCAGCTTATGGCAGAATCCCTTCTGCCTGAGGCAAGAGCCACCCTTCAGGCACCACATTCTCTAAGACTTGCTGTGAGGGCTCAGCCATCACACCGGATAAGCTTGAACCTAAGCCCCACCCCTTGGCGTGTCCCAGTCCCAGCCCCCAATATCTGCTGTAACAGAAGCCAACAGAGATCCCTGTGGCAGCCTGGGGTCACTGCTCTTCAGCCCACATGGACACTCCTCGAGCCTCTTCCATCTATTTCTTCAAGAGCACGTGAAGCCCAGGAGCCCTAGACTCTAATGGAGCAGCTTGACTGCTTCCTTTAGCACCGATCCAGTGAGGGAAGTGGTTTGGAAGGACCAAGTCTGCTACAGGGGGCCTGTGGGAGAGAATGAGGGGACAGGGCAGAGTCATCAGCAGAGTGACTTCTCCAAACGCAGCCTTGCTTGTTGGAGGATAATGTGCCCTCACCAGGGACCCCTTAGGTGCCAGCAGTACCTCCAGTCATGTTGGGGGTGCTGGATCCACAGGTGCGCATCCGTGGGTGCTCCCCTCTCACCACGGACTCACCACTTGCTGAGTCCCCTGAGGTCTGCCTGCTGAGAAAGGGATGAGCACATCGAAAGCCAGGTCCTACTTAAGGGATGGAAAAGCAGCATCCTCCATGCTCACTGGGAGATGGACAAAGAAGCGTTAGGGTTAGTCCTGTCGGTGTAAAGACATGGACAGAAGGGTCACAACAGGGCCACTGTGTTCTCTGGTCCAGGCGGGCTCCACAGAGCAGAATGGCACCGGGCAGCTGGTCTATTTTCTAACAGTCAACCTTCATTCCTCCTCAATCCCCTTTCCTGACTTTTTTCAGAAATGAAGTTCATGATGGTCTTATCAGACTTCAGAACATAGTGCCTACAGGAGACACATACATGCAGGAAGGATTTAAAAAGGTACAGATCCTACAGCCCTGAGAATTTATTCTGCTTTGTCACATTCTTAAAGAATTATTGGGTTTTCTCACTTCTCACCTCCCCCAACTTTCCTTCAATTTGTTGCAGGCAATTGAGCAAATTGAACAAGCTCACTCAGGAGGTAAGCTGCCGGCTGACGTCACTGTGCTCAGGGGAACAGAGCCAGGCCCGGGCCTCAGCGAGAGCTGGTGCACACCCTCCTCGGCCAGCTCCTGGCGCTGACTCTAGGAGCGAGCTCCTTGCCCTCTCTGTGCTGCAGGTCCCTCCTCCCTGCAGTGAGGGTGAAAAGCTCCCCCAGGGATGTTCCTGAGAACCACATGGGATCATCTATTACATTCCTGGTTCTTACTAGATATCAAGTGCTTGACCTATAGTTGAGCTGCATGAAAAAGAAAAGAGAAATTCCAGGGACAGTGAGTAAATAGAGTTCAGTTTGGGAAGCAGAGGCCTTGGTGCCCCTGCCTGCCCACACTCTGTCCCCCACGGCCCTGGCTCTGCCCCTTCGGCCTCTCCCCTGTGGTTGACTCTCGTCCTGTGACC
>NW_011494913.1:4447932-4460115 GCF_000754665.1 Bison bison bison | reverse complement strand
GGCCCTTGCTGAGTCCCCTGAAGTCTGGATGCCTGATACAGGGATGAGCACTTTGAAAACCAGGTCCTACTTGTGGGACAGAAAAGCAGCTTCCTCCATACCCCTGAGTCGGGAATGAAGAAGGGGTAGGGCTGGTGCTGTCCGTGGCAGATACATGGACAGAAGAGTGAGGACAGGGCCGCTTGTGTCCCCTCAGGTCCAGGCAGGTCTGCACAGGGCAGAATGGTCCCAGGGCAGCCGGGGCTGTTTGTAGCCATCAACACCCATTCCTCCTCTATTCTCCTTTCGAATCGTTTTCAGAAATGAACTAAAACAAGGTCTTCAAAGACTTCGGGGGGTAAGGCCCTCAGGAACCAGAAGATTGCACGATGGATTGAAAAGGGTACGGACTCTATAGGTCAGAGGATTTATTCTGCTTTGTCAAGTTCTTAAAGAATTATTGGGTCATCTCACTGCCCTCCCCCAACTTTCCTTTATTTTGTTTCAGGCAGGTGATGAGATTGCGAAAATTTACTCTGCTAGTAAGTTGCCCGCTGACATCACTGTGCTCAGGTGGGACAGAGCCAGGCCTGGGCCTCAGCGAGGGCTGGTGCACACCCTCCTCGGCCAGCTCCTGGCGCTGACTCTTGGCGCGAGCTCCTTGCCCTCTCTGTGCTGCAGGTCCCTCCTCCCCACAGTGAGGATGAAAAGCTCCCCCAGGGATGTTCCTGAGAACCACATGGGGTCATGCTTTAAATTCCTAGTTCTTACTAGATATCATTGCTTGACCTACAGTTGGACTGCATGAAAAAGAAAAGAGAAATTCCAGGGACAGTGAGTGAGTAAATAGAGTTCAGTTTGGGGAGCAGAGGCCTTGGTGCCCCTGCCTGCCCACACTCTGTCCACCACGGCACTGGCTCTGCCCCTTCAGCCTCTCCCCTGTGGTTGACTCTCGTCCTGTGACCGTGTTTCCAACAGTGGGAAAGGCTGTGCTCGGCCCAGAACCACCGGCATGTAGCCTGTAGGGCTGCGGCCTCATCAGGAAGGAAGCACAGGCTGCTGGGAAGGCAGGGAGCTGGGCGGGGCTGCTGCCCAAGCCTCTGGCAGTCAGTCTGGGTGCTCCTCCCTGAGCTCAGCTGAGAGGCTTGTCCTTGCCAGCGAAGTAGCTGCAGTTGCCATTCAGGATAAAGGCTGTCCACCTGCCCCTAGTGAGGGTCACTAGGAAGCACTCTGAGCCCGGCTCAGGCTCCTCACCTGTCACGTGGGTCCTGGGCTAAGGCGCCTTCTCTTTCGGGGTGCTCTGGGTGGCAGTTCTGGGGTCAGGGTGGCCCCTCCCCAGGAGGAGGTGTGGGAGCCGCACTGTGGGCCTGGCAGCCTGAAGCAGGTCCCTCCAGGTGCCTTGCTCACAAGGCAACTCCCAATCTTTCCTGCAGAAAACAAGGTTCATTCCATGATTATCTGTCTGACTGATGGAACTCTGGAGGAAAAGACACTAAAGGAAACTGTAAAAGAAGTGAGTCCAGACCATCGTCACCAGCTTTGGGTTCCACTTGTTTGACGAATTATACTCAACGCTTTTTTTCTCGTAGGCTGACAAGGCTCGGCAAATGGGAGCGACAGTATACTGCGTGGGTGTAAAAAACTTTGAGGAGCATCAGGTATTTCTGAACGGGGAACCACGTGCCACTTTTGAGCCCAGCTGGTGAAAGCATTCAGAGACAGCTGTCCCAACATCACCCAGTGGATGTCCCTTTACCCCAGTCCAAGTGTTTGGACAACTAGTCATGGCATGTGAACAGCAAGTGTTGTGTAAACTTGCACACCAGAGGTGCGGGTGGAGGAGCTTTCCACTTCCTGAGGGGGGGCTGCTGATAGATGCCAGAGAGTGGCCCTTGGAATCCAACATGGCAGCAGGCAAGCGTCCGTTTCCTGGGATAGGATCTATTGTGTTTTCAGCCTCTGGCTGTGTGCCAACCCTCTCCTCTCCACTGCAGTTAATAGAAATTGCAGACAGCCCGTATCACGTGTTTGCAGTGAACCAAGGATTCAAGGCTCTTAAAGACATCGTTGATCCAGTGAGTGAGGGCTGGACTTGAGAAGCGGGAAGAGGTGGGTTCTCAACAAGTTCCTGCCATTCACACCCCCTCCTCCTGTCCCTCATCTTCCTGTTTTAGCTCGAAACTAAGTCCTGTATTGAAATTACTTCTGTGGAGCCTTCCGATATCTGTGTGGGAGGTAAGAGCTGGAGTTGCTATTGTAAATACAGTGGTGTGTGTTTGTGTGAGTTCTTAGCATGTCCAGTGTGCCTTATGGGTGTGCTCTGAGCACATGGTTTCAGTATATATGGTTTGTGTGTGTAGTGTGAGTTGTATGTGTGAGTGTGGAATCTGAGTGTGCGGGGTGATTGCACAGAAGTTTGGGGCAGATGACTACACCGGGCCTATAAGAGACTGTGTGTGAGGTGTGTGTGTAGGGGGTTGTGGTGTGTGTGTGTGTTTGTACAACTACTTCTTTATTCCAGCTATTGGGCTTCCTTGGTGGCTCAGCTAGTAAAGAATCCACCTGCAATGTGGGGTTCCTGGGTTCAATCCCTGGGTTGGGAAGATCCCCTGGAGAAGGGAACAGCTACCCCCTCCAGTATTCTGGCCTGGAGAATTCCATGGACTGCATAGTCCATGGGGTCGCAAAGAGTCGGACATGATGAAGCGACTTTTGCTTTCTCTTTCTAGCTTTATTAAGATGTAATTGACAAGCAGCTCTGTCTGTTTAATGTATGCCACAAAATGACCTGACACAAAAATATTGCTAACTGATTACAGCTGATTATAAGCGCACATATTTTTTTAGCTCAAAACTTGAAATTTAACTAAGAAATAAGAAAAACTTAATTTTAAAAACCCTCAACAAAACACTAACAAACAGAAGCCAACAACATAAAAAAGGACAAATGCATCAAGACTAATTAGGGTTCACCTCTGAAATGCCAACCCGATTCAATATATAAAATATCAATGTGATTTTCCTCATCAGAAAAATGAAGAAAAACATGATTATTTCAGTGGATGAGGAAAAGAACTGGACATAGTTCATGGTCAGTGTCATACTAGTAACAGATCCTGACAAAGGCATCCAAAAAATACTCACAGCTATCATTACCCCCAGTGGTTCAGCGGGGACGCCTCTCCCTGAGATCTGAAACCTGATGAGGATGCCGTCCCTCCCCTGGGACGGTCCCTGCATCAGACTGGGGAGGATCCTGTGTGTCGCATTGCTGATAGAAGCTCTCTCTCTGAACTGAGCTCTGTGTGTGCCAGCTCAAGCATCCACATTGCTGGGACTTGTAGAGCTGAGGTGGGTGGATAAGCACACGCTCCCAGTAACAGCATCCAGTTACATGCAGCTGGATGCATAGCCAGGAAGCTGGTCCTGGCTGTGGTCCTCAGAACTGCAAGACTACGGTGCGATAGGCTGCGGGGTCAGACAGAGCAGCGTTCATATCCGGTCTCTGCTGCTCAAGGACATGAAACCGAGGCAACTTGCTGAATATCTACCACCTCCAATTTCATCTCCAAGAAGTAGAAATAACAATACCCTCTATCAGATGTGCAGTGGGACATAGAAGCAGTGGAATTCACGGCAACTGGCACAGGATCTAGAAGCTGGTGGCCCTCACCTACAGGAGCTGGTACTAAGACTTCCATCACTGACCCCTGCTTCTTCCCCTACCTCTCTGCTGAGCTCAGGTTGGGGAGGGAAGTGGTTAAAGAACACCCAGGGTGAGAGCATCTCCAGCTGAGCCCTCAGTGGGTGGAAGCTCTCTGACCCCTCCTGTCTCTGACCCTGTGGCCTGTGCAAGGTGTGGCCATGGAAGGAGACCCCACACACGTGCAGGGGCTTTCCTTGCACGTCCCAGCTGGCAAGCAGCCTGAGAGCTTCCATTCTCTGATCGTGTCCCCAGGACACACACGGGCTTGCAGACCTCAGGGGAGGATGCCTGTTGTCACTCATGCCCGGTGGTGGTCTAGCTGGGGTGACAGGTGCCTGCTGCACACCCTCTGCCAGTGGGGCCCAGCAGTGCTGCCTTAACCTTTACAACTGCTGCCATCTTTACAAAAGCTGCCACATAGCATGACTGTCACTGAGATAGAAAGCTCAAGGCAGGAACCTGGATGCCAAATAAAGTAGAAGCTGTCATTCTGAATAAGTCAGTGAGCCTAGTGAGGGAAAGCCAGGAGGATGTGAGCATGAGGCACGCAGCTGCTTCAGCACCTTGGGCTGCCTCTAGGAACAGTCAGAGGCTTCTGCTGGCCTCCCTGCCCCTAGGCCTTTGCTCCAGCCCATCCTCTACATAGGACCCGAAGGGCAGAGAAGGCTACTTCTGTAACCTTCTGGAGGGTGAGGCCCCCAAGCCAGACAACTGGGCCTTTCAATTAGCCTCTACTCTAAGTCTGCCCATCTGCTGCAGAGGCTGGGGGTGGGGGTATTGGGTTTCCTGCAAAACTTTGGCCAGCTTTGCAGTGTCCAGCCCACCCAGCCCTTGAGACGTCATTCTCAGAGCGCCTCAATCCGCAGCCTTTCCTGGTCAGCTGGGCCCCCAGGCTTCTCACAGCCCTTGGTCTCTCATAGTCACTCATCACTCAGTAAGAACCGTAACTTCCGCTTGGCTGTGTCTACAGCATTATATATATATTTATATTTTAATCATCCACTTCATTGTTTTTATTCCAACACTTTATTACAGAAGATTTCAAACACATAGCAAAAATGGAAATGAATGTACAATGAACATTCCTCTCTCCACTGGATTTGCAATTAATATCTAACCATATATCCCTGGTCACATATTTATCTAACTCCTCTCTCCTTCTTATCTCTCTCTCTTCATCAATCCGTCTTATTTCTTGATGCATTTCAAAATAACTTATACTGATCAGACTACCACACCCACAAACCCTTTATTCTGCATATCTTTACCTGTGGAACACTTTTCATTGAGTTTTGTTTTGTTTTGTTTTTTCAAATGCAGCAGACTTCAGTGTATCATTTGATGAGTTCTGAAAAATGCGCACTGAAGGTTCAGAACATCAGAGTTGTCCCCAGAATGCGGCCTCAGCTCTCCTCCCAGGCAATCCCTGCCCCCATCCCCTGGAGGCAGCTGCTCTCTGATTTCTTCCTCCACAGGCTATTTTGCTGCTTTAGAACTTCTCTCCGGTGACTCACGAAGGATGAGTGAGAGGTTTGGCCTGCGGCACTGGGCACTATGGTTTGGGGATTCATCCCTCCTGTGTGTTGCTGGGTTTATTCAGGCTTGACCCATAAATAAAGCCCAAATAAACCCAGGCAGGAAGGTTTATTCGGGCTTTATTCATGGCTCATTTTTCTGTATGTGACCAGACCAGAGCGAGTGTCTGCAAGAAGGCCAGCAGGTGGGGCCCAGTGGAGGCCACAGTAGGACCCGGGGCAGAGCGGGGCTACCCTCTGAGGTCTGCTGTCCAGCTCCGCATTGGCGCTGGAGGCCCTCTGTGAGGGTGGGTGGGGCAGGCTGTGTCGGGCAGGGATGAAGGCAGGGCACATCATGCAGAACAGTGTGGGATACCCCTGCAACCAGCCTGGGCAGAGGCTGTCCCTCCACCATGATAAGGTCCCCCCTTGTCCCATCCCATGGTCTCCCCAATTAACAACCACGGAGTTCAACTTTGATATGGAAATTCCTATCTAAACATACTCTACAGAGATATTTTACATCAATAGGATCACGCAGTACAGAGTATTCTCCAACCTTCTACATAATACGCCATTGTATGGATTGACCAATTCATTTCACTGGTCTTGGGGAGACAATATTCAGACTGCTCCTAACAGGTCGATGTTAGAAGTCATACTGTCGGACCATCCCGACGCTTACCTCTCTATGAGCTTGGGAAAGGAATTCCCTGCAATCAAGACCAAAGTACAACTACTGCCTTGAGGGGAAGCCCAGCTCATGGGTGGCAATGTCCAGTCTCTCTCAAAGTGGCTGTGCCACACCGCATGTGGTGCCCCCGCCTCCTCTCCCCAGGGCCAGCCACTTCCACCTGTGCGGCCCTGTCAGTCCCAAGCAGCTTGGACGCCCTCTTCACGCTCAGCTCCACCAGCCTTCTCAGACAAGCCTGCCTCGTCAGCTCCTCTCTCTAGAGCTCCCAGACAACTTGATGTACAACTTTTCTTCCAGAGAGAAAGTTCTCTGTTCCAGAAAGACTCAGTCTCCCTTCCAGGGCCTGAGGGCTTGTAGGCAGTGAAGCCGTGTGGGATGTGCAGCAAATACAGCCCTGGAAGCCTATTTCAGTCCTCCCTGTGACTTTATTTTCTTCCTGTGGTTGATACTGTTGGAGGAATTGGGGTATGAGGAGAGGAATTTGGAAAGCAAGAGGGACAGCTTCCTGGGCAAAGCAAAAGTCCTTTACCCGGAAGTCTCTCTTGCTGAAATATTGAAACCACCACCCTGCCTTCCACTTTGGAGACTTGCCAGAGTTCAGCAGCCCCTCTTTGAGAGCAGCACTGCCTGGGACAGGGGGGCTCCACTGCAGAGGTGAAGCAGCACGTGAGCGGAGCTGGAGGCAGCAGGAGAACCAAGGAGGAAGGAAGGCGCCCAGGCAGAGGGCAGCGAGCCAGTGTGGTCAGTGCCCTGTGCTGTCGTCCGGCCCCGCCCTCCGCTGCTGCCCTCCCTCCAGTCACCCACATGGAGGAGGCTGGGCCCAATCTTCACCATGCGGCTAGGACAGCCAGGTCCTCTACTGGGGCTTTCTGGTTTCAACTCAGAGCCCTGTGAGCTGAAGACTCAGGTCAGAAAGGGCATGTCCCCAGAGAGCAGAGTGATGGATGTTTGGAATTAAGACAGGGGCAGACGTGATGTAAATGTGTCCTAAATTGGGCACTTGAGGTCACGTCCCTGTACCTGCCTTGGGTCAGAGGAAGTGACCTGCCCTTTCTAAGTCACAGTATCCCTCTGCGTAAAATTGAGTAGTAAATCTTGCCTAGCTCATGCCTGAGTTCATGGGGCTGTTAGGAGATTTAAGGGAGAAAGTGTAAGGATTGGTGTGCAGTAGGTGCCATTAGTGGGAAACAACATTTGGATGAACACAGGAGTTGTAAGCTTTGGCATGGCACTTACTTGCTCATTTCTGATTCCTTTTGGCTTTTTGCTTACGGCAGAAAAGCTTCAACTTTTTTTTTTTTTTTGCCTCATCTAAAGCCTGATTTCCCCATATTCAATAGCTAAAGTTTCTCTTCTCTGCCTATAGCTTAATTAAAATATGTTTCATTGGTTTATGGTTCTACTTTTCAAGGAAACCATTCTTTGCAGTAAATAATCCTGGAATATGAATTATGAAATATACTTCCATGAGATTAAGGCCCAGTCGCCTTGCTCAGGCTGGACTAAGTTGTGCTGGTAAAGGCTTGTTTGCAGGACACAGTTCCGGCTGCTTCCTCCTAGACAAATACAGATTCTTATGCCATGGTGGGCAGGGCTCTTAGGAAATGTGAACAGTGGGGGAGCAACCTGGCAGATTTGGGTTCAGAAGCATCACTGGTTTGCTGGCTACTGGGCATGGAGGGGGTGTCGCTAAGGGGCCTCAAGGTTGCCCTCAATGGGCCACAAAGGCACTGATGTCTTAGCACAAGACGATCAGTTCACCTTCCCTGTGCTTTGTCAAAGCTTCAGTGCTCTCTCCATGCTTCCGTGTTGCTCGAGCTCTTCCAAGGACAGGTCAATGCATCAGGTACCCTCTTAGACCAGGCAAGTACCAAGAGAAAGAGGAGTGGCCCAAGGCCAAGCCAAGGATGATGGGCAATAGTGTTAGGGGCAAGCACTTGGCCACTGGAGAGCTTCCCTTTCTGAGGGCAGCAGCCTCTGCCCCAGCCAGTGGTTGACATGCAGAAATACAAACCCACACATGCCAAGTGTTCCCATTTTCCAAGAATTCTAGGAACCTGGATTAGTAGAGAAAATGTTCACATTTTAAACATGGACTCCCGTTTTCTTGAAAATACTTGAAAGCCTATAAAAACATGTCAGCAGGACAGCTTCAGCCCACAGCCCAAAAATCTGATTTCCTCAAAACAGAGAATTTACAAACTTCACCTTGATCTGATAGGGACTACAGGAAGACTTGAAGGAGGGGGACTGTCAGGTCCAAAGCTGTGCTGACATTTCTGAGGAATATTCCTCAAGCTAATTGATCTTGGGCAATTAATGATCTTAACTAGGAGAACAGGGGTAGAGGCTATTGACCTTGGGCTTGTAGCTGGAAGACCTGCATTTATCCTGATCTACTCCCCAGGAGCTAGGCCTACTGGCTGCCTTCTCTGGATCCATTAGTATTTCAGTTGCCAGGAAGTGCCAGTGGGGACAGCCTGGCGCTAGGGCTATGGCCTGGCTAGCAGCCTGGCTAGGGCTATGGCCCAGAACTGCTCCTGTTGCTAAGTCGTTTCAGTCGTGTCCAACTCTGTGCGACCACATAGATGGGCAGCCCACCAGGCTCCCCCATCCCTGGGATTCTCCAGGCAAGAACACTGGAGTGGGTTGCCATTTCCTTCTCCAATGCATGAAAGTGAAAAGCGAAAGTGAAGTCACTCAGTCTCTTCACAACCCCATGGACTGCAACCTACCAGGCTCCTCCATCCATGGAATTTTCCAGGCAAGAGGACTGGAGTGGGGTGCCATTGCCTTCTCCGATGGCCCAGAACTACACCTTAGCAAATCAAAGTCTCCCACCCTAACAGAAGGAAATTCTTGGTGAATCCCTGGGGGCATTGTGTGAGGTACATGAAGCGGCAGGAAGAATGAGGTGAAGAGCAGTCATTGCAGACTTCAGAACCACAGCTAAGACAGGATTTCACCCTCCATGGGTGATTCTCCTGTGCAGCGTCCTCGCCTCCTTTCTTGGCCCTGCTTTACCCAGGTCCTGGCCCTGTTCCTGGGGTATCCAGCCTGCCATTGGCATAGAGAATCACAGTGAGGAGGAACAGACCCCTGAGTGTGAGAAAGGCCCACAAGCACTTAGTCTTGTGTGCTCAGCTCAGACAAGGGTCAGGAATGTCTTCAGCCTGCATTACCTTGTTTCCGGGTCATTAATGTAAGGGAAGGCCTGGTAAGGAACACTGCCTGCACCTCTTAGGGAAGACCTTGGGACTTCAAAGTCAGAAACCTGTGGCTGGGTTTGCCCCATGGAGGGTAGCAGACAGGGTGCCTTCAATGAGCTTGATGAACCAAAGGCAGCAGTGGGAGGCCCAGGCACAAGTGCTCAAGGCCCAGGCACCTCAGCTTTACCCTTTGTGATGCCAGGTAAGACCCAGTGTGTGCCCATATATTGGTTCAGACATAGCTGCTTGCTTATTGGAATCCTTGAGAATTCAGTTATAGCGTGGCCCATCGTAACTGTAAGATCAGAAGGAAGTCAGCACTCTCCTAATAACAGACCTTTGGGTGTCGCCCTTGCAGATGAATATGAATTGATGATTTCTGGAAAAGGTTTTAATAATGCAAAGAATGAGGATGAAGTTATTTGTAGATTTAAATTCAAAGACAAGCTAATTGGTAAGTAGCCTCTCAGTGCCACCAAGTGACACGTTTTCCACACCACACTGCATTCCCTTAGCCAGCTAAGCCATCAAAGCCTTTGCTGACCATTCACTGCAGACACTGTGAGGATGGAGGCAACATAGGCAATGGAAGGAGCCACCTGGCTGGTAAGACTGGCCACCTTGCACTTCGTCTCAGTCTGGAAGGTATCAGCTCCAGCACATCAAGACCATCTTGGCTCAGAACTTGCCCTTGCAGAGGCTGGCCTTGGGATGCTGGGTCTACCCTTACGGCTGCACTCCCCCCACACTTCCCTTGGCCCTCACTTCCCTTGAGAGACAAGTACTTGAATCTCACAACTCTTCTGGTGGGAAGTGATGGCACCCCCAGGGTCCTGAATCTGGGCCAGGTACACTGAGCTCTCCCAGGAGGGTGGTATTGAGAGCAGATGCCAATTGCCAAGCCTGGACCCTGGAATTCTGGCTCAGGGCCACTTGACATGTGTGATCTTGACCTAATGAGTGTTCTGTTCTCAGTCTCTATTATCTGTACTATACAATGGGGCCATTCGTATGGTAGGTGCACAGCTAAGCCCTATCGTGTACATAGCTACTATTTGGAAATATTCAGGCGCTAAGTGTTCCTCCACGATGGGCGAGTGGCCTGAGGAAGCACACAGATGGGGCAGGAGATATGCCCTCATCACTGAAGTGGGTCTGATCTCCCCCAGAGAGTGGCTGGGGACAGTTAGACTTCCTCTTCCTTCTCAGGTCTCCAAGTAATCCCACTGCTACATTGATCTGATACATTATGTTCAATGACTCCTCATTCCAGGGCCATCGGGTAAACCCAGAGCAAGTCCTCTCCTTCAGCACTTCTGGGCCATCTCTTCTTCTTCCATGGGTGCATGAGATGGGCAGGATTCTTCCATTGCTAACTGCTTACACCACAAAATGTGTAGATGGTCTCAGGGAGTTAGATTTCCCATGGTTTGTAGTTTCTGGGGAGTGATTAGGACTCAGTAAACTTTTGCATGGAGAACTATTTACTGAGCACATTTGCTAATGTGCTCAGTGACTTACATGCACTATCCCAATTAATTCTCAGAAGACATCTATTGTTACTCCCTTGTATAGATGTGAAACCAGAGTCAGGGTCAATTCAAGAGCATGCCCAAGGTCACAAGCTGCTTCTTGCCTCCTCTGGGCCTTCCACCTCACTGAGATGACCTTCCTCGAGGAAGGTGGGACACAACCTATCTTTTAGGAAGTGTGTTCAGATGTTCCTCTGTGGTCTGTGGCTGTATTGCTTTCCTTTCTAGACATCACGTCTCTGGGATGGACCAGGACCAGGTTCTCCCACAGGAGAGCCATCCTACAGTCCTGGGCTCCTCCACTGACCACCTCACTGCATACAGTTGAGGCTGATAAGAAGCGACTGCACCGTGCTGTTTACTGCCCAGAGTCCTGAGGCACTGATGAGGCTTGACTTGCTTCCTTTTAATTATGTTTGCCTCTGATTAAAACATAAGACAAAAGTTTAGAAAATATAAAGAAACGTAAAAAAGAAAAAAAATCAACCTAGGTTTCTGTAAGTTTTACATTGCTTGTCACTAGTATGTAAAGCTTTTAGGTTTCAAAAAGTTCTCTAGATGGGGCGAGTGTTTAGCTAATCAGTTAATATTGGGCTGAAACCTGCTTCACAATCAGCCACGCTTTTCTGGGCCCTCAGTCTGTGGAGTGCCTGCCGTCACCCTCTCTCCCTGTTCAGGTTTGTGAACAGCCTATGGAGAACAAACTGCTCACAGTAATCCCAACCGTCCTGTCCTTCAGATGCAAATCCTTTCCCCTGACCATGCTGGGCAGTTAGCTTTTATTTTCCGTCCCAGTGAAGGACTCGCACTGTCTGAAGTTCATAGCTAATCTGACGGTTGAGTTAGGTCCAAAAAGTTTTCCACATGGAAATGAACCATTCTTTAGGGAAGAGCCCTGAGCTGTGGCAAAAAAATAAAAATAAAATAAAAACAATAAAAATACATTAGAAATTTCTAATTATAACTGCTACATAGTAGAAAACAAGAAAATACTAAAAAGTAAAGAATAAAACATTACCCCTGATCCCAACATAGGTAAGTGCCTGTAACATCTCAAATACAGCTTAATAAATCTAATTTTTCTGGATGACAGAAGAAAAGCTGAAGTGGAATTGGAGAAAGTATTGAGAGTCACACAGATGCTTCTTCATAAGACATGCTCTTCATGAGATGTGCTTCTTCATCCATTCATTAAAAAAAAAAATGTCCCTAAGTTAAAAGGAGGCTATAAAAACATTAACAAATGAGGAATGTAAAGGGAAACCTTCAGTTTGATTATAATTTCATTCATTTATTTTTGGCCGTGCTGAGTCTTTGCAGCTCTCCCTCCCCCTCCCTTCCCCACCCCTTCCTGGTTTTTTGACACCGTGGTGCTTTTCTCTCTGGCATTCATTTTGACTCCCTCTCCAGTCCCACGAATGTCAGGCCCTTGAGAGCAAGACTTCCGCCTGTCTTGTTCCCATGAAACTCCAGAGTCCAGGCCCTGAACAGTGCCTGGTGCATGGTAGGTGTCAGAAAAAGGCAGAGAAGAGAAGCTGCTTCTGCCGGA
>NW_011494913.1:4432673-4447832 GCF_000754665.1 Bison bison bison | reverse complement strand
GGCAGAGGGGAGGGGTGGGTGGGCGGATGGGTAAGTTCATTGACATTCTTCTCACGTGATTGCGTTTCAGATGAAAAAGCCAACTCTGTGCAAGATACCAGTATGATATGCCCAGGAATAAAGATAGAGAATCCAGATGAGTAAGTGCCCAATTTTGCCACCGTGAGGTGTAAAGAATTTGAGAACCCACCTCTACTGGGGCAACACAGTAATGTCTCCAGGAAGACGGCATGCATCCTCCGCACCTGCCCCGCTAGACAGTCCCTTGAGGTGCTCAGTGATCTGCTGCAACCCTGGCTCTGCCGAGGAGAGCAGGATGCAGGAGGCGATGTGCCCGGGGGTGGATGGTGCCTCTGCTCTGGGCAGCCTTTTGGAGCTAAACTCCCGTACTGTACTGACAGGAGTTGGAATGGTGACACCATGCCACCATCCCTGGTCACTTAGCTCATGGCCACGAGGACATCTGACCTCATTCAGGGATCCTCACTGCCTCGTCAGACTTCATTGCAGAAGATGACCTTGTAATACTTTGGGATGAACTCTCCCCACCTATGCTGTCTGCTCCCTGATATCCCTGAATGCCTGGTGTTCAAAGTCATTACAGTGAGGAGATTATGAGCTACAGCTTGAGCCAAGTATAAGAACTCTGTCTGACCTGGCTGTCACTGTCTACCCTCTCTGTGCTTTAGGGCTTTCTCCCTTGAAATTAGCCTGAACAATGGTATCAGCTTCATCAACAGTGATGTTAGCCTCACCAGCAAGGACTGTGCGAGTACCAGGGTAAGGCTCTGGCAGCTAAGGCTGTCCTGACACCCTGCACCCTGGGGAGGCAAGTGAAGGGAACAACACTCCGGGCAGGTCCAGCAGATAGCCTGATGCACCCTAAGCATCGTCTCGCAGTAGCTCAGAGCCCTTAACCCTACATCTGTGTGCTGAACTCCCATCAGGCTTGGGCAGTGCCATAGGAGGGCTACTAAAAAGAGCACCTGGGGTATGCCTTATCGTCCAAGCCTTGCAAACCTTTGCTCTCTCTGTGAACCAAGTGTCATTGAAGGCACATGGAAGAGACCAATAAGCAGACTCCAGAAATGATGCTGAGGCTCTGCCCACCCTGGACATACCTTGCCACCTTCCCTGGGCTGGGCCTTGTGGTGGGGACCTCAAGGTTCCATCCTGGATTCCAGCTGGGGTGAGTGGGAGAGATTGGGACACTGTGAGTAGGAGACAGAGGCCAGGACCTCTGGGACCCCCAAGCCCTCCAAATCTGGGTTCCAGGCACATGGGTCTGGAGGGTGCCGCAGCTGTGGCCATACCCAGCTAGCTTTGCCTGAGGCTGCAGAGCCAGGAGGTAGGGGAGTAAGGTTGTGGATAGGTGTTCAGGGTGCCCTGCCTCTGCTCTCGCACCCCCGCCTCTCTCCCAGCTGGGTGTCACAGCTGTCTGTGATCCTCACAATACCCCATGCTCTCAGCCAATGCAGGCAGTGAGGGCTGTGCCATCACTCCTTGGAGGACTGGGCTTCCTTAACAGGTCTCTGGACAGAGCCTCTGAGCAGGGCCAGCAGTGGGATCTGTGGCCCAGGGCTCCACAGGGTACCAGCTGTGATCTCCTAGAATCTGCTTCCTCAAGTGGGGTAAACAAGCAGAAAGCGGTAAGGGAGGACTGGCGTGAGATCCAAGTGGTAGGCGCCTGGTCCGTGCCAGGACCCTGCCATGTGTTCTTTCTGTAGGCAGGGGGGCCAGCTCAAGAGACGACTACCCCACCAGCTCCCTCAGCAGCTGCCCAGCCGCCTCCAGAGACACCGCCCATGCCGCCCACGCCACCCGCGCCTCCCGCCCCACCCGCACAAGTCATCCCCTACATCAACCCGCTCTACTTCTTCGCGCTCATCCCAGCCCTGCTCCTATTGTCCCTGATGTTCTGCTGCATCTGGTGGCTATGCCACAGGAGGGTGAGTGAGCCCTGCCTACGCAGCCTGTGTCCAGCCCTCACCAAGCCCTGAGGGACCAAGCATGGGCCTGCTTCAGGTCCTGCCTGTGGGCAGGTTCCCATCAGCTCCAGCAAACAAGGCACAGACTCTGTCCTCCCCTCCTGGGCATAGACAGTCAGGCTTCTAGGGGGCTACCTGCCTCATGCTCCCACCCTCACATAGAGGTGGCCTATGGGTTGTCTGGCTCCTGAAAAGAGGGGACCCAAGATCCCCTGAGAACCACACTGCCCTACAGCAGAAAGACACAGATAGATCAAAGCCCCAGAAGTCTCTGCGGTTGGGGGAAGAAGCGGGGTCTGCATGGGCACTGATGGCCCAAAGAGAGAAGGATGCTGGCCTGGAGAGTGCTAACCTCAGAGGCGGCTGTGCCTTTGCAAACAGCATGGATCCCTGCCCATCTCTGGTACCTTAGTCACTCCCTCATCTGTCACACAAAGTCACCGGGATATGCAGGACCCTATGCCGGGCACAGAGAGGCAGGAATGAAGTGCCCGCCACCTTTGCCCATAAGAGCTCATTGTCTAGTGTCTGGTCTGGTGTAGGCACCTGGGGGGCATTGAAGGTAAATGTCACCTTCAGAGGGTGTGGCAGGTGCCCTGATAATGAAGAGTAGAGACTGGGCCTGGGGAGGGAGAGGAGGCAGAGGGACTGGCCAGTTTGGCTTGTAAGGGCACAGGACCGCGCTGGGTGAAGAGGGAAAGCAGAGCTGAGAAAGGACAAGTAAAGCAGCTTAGAGGCCGGCAGGTCAGGTTTCTGCAAAGCTCGAGAAGTGAGGAGAGAAAGCAGGGGAGAGGGCGGTGGACAGTCATCCCTGCGGGCGGGGAGGCAGGGAGGGCTGCAGGGGAATGGGAGAGGGGAGGCGGGAGGGATGGGGAGTGCTCTCTTGTCTTCATATGCCATCAGGGCTGCTGATGAAAACTCCATGTGCGGCCTCTACCAGGGACCAGTAACCTCAGTCTGTCTGTCTCCCACTTAACCATACATGGAGGTCTTGATTCCCCTTTGATAACTGAGGAGCCTGAGGCCCAGGGAGGGGGAGCCTGTTGGCTATAAACCTACAGACAGCAGACACCAAGGTTGACACCCCAAAACCCATTTTCTGCCTCCCTACTGCTATTGAGCTGCATCCCCTTCTATCTGTGTGGCTGAGCCAGAGCCCTCCACATGCCTTTTAACCCATGATTTTAACCACAGTGACTTTCCCTTGTGAGTACCAAGTAAGCAGGAAAGGATGGATGGAGGTGAAAAGTCATGAAGGAGGGAGCTGTGACACCCAGGCTGGGGGTGAAACTTGAGAGAAGCCAATTCATGCAGCAAAGATCTTACCCCAGAACGCATCAGTTCAGTAGAGATAAGCTTTACGGGCACTAAACTTGACAACTCCAATTTTGATCACTTCCATTGCAGACCCTCAAGGAGCCACCGCCAGTGCTGAGTCCAGAAAGGGTAAGTGATGTGTTTGGTCCTGATGTTGAAAGCACGCCCATTGCACACAATGCCCTACACAGAGAGGCCCCTAGATGTATATAGGGAGATGTCCTCCCCAACCCCTCCAGCTCTCACCTGTCTGGGCGGAGAGAACTGGTAGAAAGAGAGGGTGACAGAGGGAAGGCAGGGATGCTGATGAAGAAGTAGACTCGCAAAATGTCACCCAGAGAACACCATTCCCCAGCCCCCAACATGGTCTGATCCAGGGCCTTTAGCATGGGATCAGCATGTGGGGTAGCCCGTCTCAGGAACAGCTATGATCCCTCCTGGAATCAATGGGCTTCTCGTCAGTTCCCGAGGGACTGTTTGCAGGATGATCCTTCCAGGAGTCAAGTGAGTTTTTGGAAAAGGATTCTCAGGTTTCAGGGACCCAGACCCCCTCCCTGAGCTCTGATGCATGTTGGGCCTCCGTTTCCTTATTCTTCATCCCTGGCTCATTTCAGGGTGAGGGCCTGGGGGTTGGCCTCTGGGGGACTGAGGAGGGAGGAGGGAGTCTTATCTGGCATCGAGCTGTGAGAGAGGTGAGTCAAGGCGAGCACAGGGGCCAAGGTCAGGTGGGGAGGCTGACCCACCAGAGTGCCGACCCAGGCCAGGGCCCATAAGAGGCGGTTAGGGAGCTGGGTCTGATATACACTGGCAAACAGGGTCTCTGCAGGGCTGGCATAGCACTGGCTGCAGTGGGGCCTGGGGGCTGGACCTGCCCGCGGCGGGTGAGGGCAGCCCTGTCCCTTGCTGTTGCTGCACCCCTGACAGCTGCAGTCACACGGCGCAGCCTCGCACCCGGCCTCTCCTGCAGGGGCGCCTCTGGGAACCAAGGGGACAGGATGAAGTTTGCTGATGTTTGGAGAAGAGCCGTCTTTGTAAGCCAGATGGAGCTGGTGCGCTTTCACATGGAGGCCACTCTCTTCCTGTGCCGGGTGCTGCTCATCTGTCCTTGATTCTCCCACAAACATTCGCGGAGTGGCCAGTACTTGACAGGTGCCAGGGCAACAGATGTCATGTGTCTGCAGGCAGGAGCTGCCAGACAAGAACATGGTGTTTTCTCTCCCTAGGAGCCAGAGGAGACATGCCAAATGTCATGCCCCACAGTGATTGTCCCTTGTGGGTGCCAAGGAGGGGGAATGAAACGAATGGAGGTGAGAAGGGCCCTCGGGAAGGAGTTCTGACTCCTAGGCTGGGGAGCAGGAGATGAGGACAGCTGGTTCATGCACAAGTCTGGGTCCATTTGGCATGGCGTGAGCAGAAACGAGCTGTGGGCACCAGAGTGTACTAGAGAAAAGCCAAAAGCGTCCCAAGCCTAGTTGCTCAGGGGAAGCCAAAAAGTACAAGGGCTCACGTTCCCATCACTACCAGCGTTTCCCCCCTGGGATGGGCCCAAGCTCTGGATATTGTTGGGGCCCCCAAAGAGCAGTTCAGGGCTGTTTCAGGGAACTGGTGGGAATGGAGCCCTGACAGGCAATTTCAAGCGATAGGAGACGCTGCCCCTCTAGAGGCAGCATCTAGGCCTGTAGCATCCTCACAAACACATCTGCTTTTCAGGGAAAACTGGATAGCTTGTGTGACTTTGTTCAGCGCTGCAATCAGATGTCAGTAATGTGGTGTCCAACCAGAGACATGGTAAGCAGGGCACAGGGATGCCCCCCATGGGTTGGGGTTTTGGTTTTGCCCTTCATCATTGCCCCCTGAGACTGTGGGTCAGAGAACCCTGTCCTGTCTGGGTATCTGCCAGGAAGAATGCCCAAGAAGTGGGGACCGGGAGCTCATGCACCTCCAGACGATTCTCCACATGGCACCCATGCGTTCCCTCCGTGTCCTCATCTCAAGGATGTCAGGACCTTTCTTCTCAGAACTATGACTAGAACTTCCAATCCTGAGTGAAAAGGTCTGGAGAGACCTATTTGCCTTCCATCAATCGTCCCTTTCCACAACTCCCCCACGCCTATGGGACTGCTGGCTGCACCCCACCCATGAGATCTTCCTGAACTGGTCACTCAAGTGCCAGCAACGGTGGGACATGGTGACAGCCTCTCCACGATGTTGTCGGGCCAACACTGACTGCATTTAGCAGGTAGCAAAGACAACCTCCTGTGTCACTGCCTGTGACAATGGGGAGAAGCCAAATTGTTCCAGTTGTCATCCTTGGAATGTAACAATAATGCTGGGTAATTCTACTGTGCTCTTTCTGTGGGTCAGTTGCTCAGCTAAAAACTTTACATGTTTTCATTGCTTTCATCCTCCCAATAATTACAGGTAGATACTATTATTCTCCCACTATACTGACCCACAGAGAGGCTGAGTGACTTGACTAAGTCACTATGCTGGGAGGAGCACAGTTAGGCTTGAATTCTGAGCCTGGCTCTACCCTTCTCACTGCTCTGTCCCCCATTTGGGGTCAGTACTCATGATCTCATGGTGCCTGCCCACAAACCACCAGAGGTTGCCCTACCCAGCTCCCTGGGACCCAAGAAGGGCAATGGTTTGCCTGGAAATCATTTGCCTGGCCATTCCAAACTCAGACCCTTTCTACAGACCAGACCAGGGGCCTGGAGGACATTGTGGAGCCCGAGTCTTTAATGAGGGCTGCATTGGTCACCTTCCCTGAATCAAACACTGGCTCTTGGTGACTGGGAACTTGGGCGTTTGGAAACTGTGGACAGGCCAGAAAGCCTCTGGACACTGCTACTGACACATCTGAGGCATTACTCACACCCAGCAGAGACAGAGGTGCCAGAGGAGCCAGCGTTCCTACGGCTCTCAGTCCTGGGTTTGCTTGCCTGGAAGCCCCATCCTCCACCTGATTCGCCTGGAACCTCTCCCCAGAACCACAGCCTCATTATGCTCACAAGAGCCCCATGCCAGCATCATGCCTCAAACAGTAGAGACAACCACCCAGAGATGCTCAGTCAGGAGCAGGAAGGCAGAGCAAGACACCCGATGGGAAAACACCAGAAGTAGCCTTCCTGCCCAGAGCACAGGTCTCTGAACTGTCACAGTCCCAGGGCTGCTCTGTGAAGCTCATGTTGGGATGGCAGAGTGGTGGATTAGGGAACTCGTATCCACCCAGGGCTCTGCTCGGCCCCTGCAACACCAGCTCTCAAGTCTGCCCATTAGTCTCTCTGGGTTCACAGTGATCTGTGTGCTTCCTGGAGGCAAAACGGAGGCCTGAGAGATCAGGGAAGCTGCCAAGGCCACCCAGAGAGTAAGCAGCAGCAGCCAGAGCTGGCTGAAACCAACCCTGCTCATCCTGAGAGGGGTTGGGAGCCCGTGACTGTAGCTGGTGGATGTGACCCCTCCCATTCCTCTGCCCCCCTCCCATTTGACATTATCCCTCCCAACCATAATCCTGGGGCCCTGAGTGTTTAGGATATCTGTGGATACTTGCAGTATTCCGGTGGGTGCAGGAGTCCTGATTCCTTTCTTGAAGCCTTCTGCGTTCTGGTCCCAGGCCTTAAAGTGAATCATAGTCTAAGTGATGGGGTGTCAACTGGGAGCCTACCATCTCTGCAGGCCAGTGTCAACTCCCAATCCCCACCCTGAATGTATAACAGGAGACACCCTATTCAGGGACATATTATGCAGGAGTGGCCTCGTGTTTTTCCTACTTGAACCATAGGTCCCCTCAGTGAGGAGTTCTAGAGCTGGAGGAAAGGGCATGCCTCAGTGGGAACATGTCAAGACTGTGCTTGGGGGCTCTCAGCCTGCACTAGCTCAGCCCGGGCAGGGGATTAGGAGCATCAACCGGATGTCCTTCCAAGGACAGACATAAGCCTTTTGTCCTCTCACTGCTGACCACCCCATGTGCCCTGTACCCACTCCCAGGAGCTCTGCTCAGGCAGAACCTCGCCCAGGCCCTCTTTACCAGGCTGTGCTGAAAAACAAGCCCCAGGGGAGTCAGTTCCCAGCAGCGCAAATGTGCAGCCTCTCTCTCCTCCATCCAGTTCCTGAGCCATGGGGAGGTTGTTTCCAAACTCCT
This sequence comes from Bison bison bison, assembly GCF_000754665.1. NCBI lineage: Eukaryota > Metazoa > Chordata > Mammalia > Artiodactyla > Bovidae > Bison > Bison bison. Next base: position 4,440,383 of record NW_011494913.1, on the reverse strand, counting down.
CCACCTGGACTGGAAATGCAGTCAGACATGTGTATGCGAACATGCTCAGAGAGAGAACAGTGGAGTCTGGGGATGACCTTGTAGGAGCTGCTGCCTTCTGAAACCTCAGCCAGCTGCTCGTTGTGATTTAGATGTGTCTGCACTTCAGTTCAGTTCAGTCGCTCAGTCGTGTCTGACTCTCTGCGACCCCATGAATCGCAGCACGCCAGGCCTCCCTGTCCATCACCATCTCCCGGAGTTCACTTAAACTCACGTTTATCGAGTTGGTGATGCCATCCAGCCATCTCATCCTCTGTTGTCCCCTTTTCCTCCTGCCCCCAATCCCTTGCAGCATCAGAGTCTTTTCCAATGAGTCAACTCTTCGCATGAGGTGGCCAAAGTACTGGAGTTTCAGCTTCAGCATCATTCCTTCCAAAGAACACCCAGGGCTGATCTCCTTTAGAATGGACTGGTTGGATAGCCTTGCAGTCCAAGGGACTAAAAAGCCTCTTGATGAAAGTGAAAGAGTAGAGTGAAAAAGTTGGCTTAAAGCTCAACATTCAGAAAACGAAGATCATGGCATCTGGTCCCATCACTTCATGGGAAATAGATGGGGAAACAATGGAAACAGTGAGAGACTTTATTTTCTTGGGCTCCAAAATCACTGTGGATGATGACTTCAGCCATGAAAATAAAAGATGCTTGCTCTTGGAAGAAAAGCTATGACCAACCTATATAGCATATTAAAAAGCAGAGACATCACTTTGCTGACAAAGGTTCACCTGTCAAAGCTACGGGTTTTTCCCGTAGTCATGTATGAATGTGAAAGCTGGACTATAAAGAAAGTTGAGCGCTGAAGAATTAATGCTTTTGAACTGTGGTGTTGGAGAAGACTCTTGAGAGTCCCTTGGACTGCAAGGAGATCCAACCAGTCTGCACTTCAGCACAATACAATGCAGAAAATTCTCCAAGGTTCAGTTTACCAAAACACTCAGCGTTTTTGTAACAGAAGCAATCATTCTTGTTTATTGTAACCTTCTGTGAAATGACCATGTTTCTCTGCCCCACTGCCTTCTAATCCCCAGAGGAAATCTGATAATGGTCTCTCCCAGACCATCTTTCCTACACACATAATGGAATGATGCAGCAAGGTTCAGTTTATTTTCTTAGTCTTGAGTCAAACCCACATTGGAGTTCCTGATTCTCTTTGTTCCCTGACTTTCCCAGGTCAGCCCATTCAGTTCATGGAAATCAGTTCTGCTAGACACATCAGGAAAATTGAGTAAAAATAGGAAACCTTCCACTTCTCACTGAATGTGATGCTGGCAGTGACATAACTGTCTACAGAGAGTATGACTCACTCGAGACCTTTTACACAAGGATCTCATTCATTCCCACAACAGCGGCCATTTATACAGAGTAGGGATTGCCAGACAGTGAGTACTTCATACAAGCTCAGTCTTTTCATCCTCCCAACACTCTACTTGGGAGGAAGCTGACCCCCTATACACCTGCCCAGCTGCACAGCCATGAAGCCAGTATCCACAACCCAAGGCCCAGACTTCACCCATGCTTGGCTGCCTCTCTGTTCTGCCAGGTGATCACTGCTCTGCACTTTGAGGCTAAAGAAACCAAGGTTCTGATGCTCTTTGATAGGCTCAACATGATAAGGCTGTGTAAGGGTTCAGCAAGGCTGTTAACGACCCTAGGGAGACTCACTTTCAAGTCCAGGCCACAGCTCCTGTAATGTGCTGTCACAGTGACTGGGAAAGAACTAGAAAGGACTTCCTTCCTCTGTGCAGTGTGTTAGATGTGTCAACAATTGTGAATATTAATTTCTTATTTTCATACTATATTGCTTGCAGACCTCCTCTAAATATGAACACATAAATATATACTGGAAACAGTTGTCCTAGGAATGATTAGAGCTACAGAGAGGCTGTAGGATGCATTCATGGCCAAGGAGTTCCTGAGTTCCTATGTTTTGATGCCGCTCACAGAGGGAACATCAAAACGTGTGTGATAAAGCTGGGGCAGCATTTCTGCCCTCCAGGAAGTCCCAACTTGAAAGCTGTTCAAGGCTGTGACCTTTATGAAAGTCTCAGATCATAGCTTTGGGACAGTGATGGCAGCCTGCTTCCCCATGCTCAACAACCCTCATCCCCTCCCAACTCCTCTCTCTCACACACACACAGAGTCTCTCACACACTCATGTGCACACGTGCATGCACACACACACAGACCCATAGAGTCTCTCTCACACACACACGTGCGCACACACACACTTCCCTCTGTAATAAACAGGAAATCCAGAAATGGAGCCAAAGCTCCAAAGCACTGGAGATTAAGGTTCAACCAACCATTTGCCAATTGCTTCAAGAAACATTTCTTCACTGTGGAGCAGCTGAGTTAATATAGGAAGTAATTGGTCACTGGCTTAGATCTCTTCATTAATAGAAAACCAGAGGAGAAGGAGACTCCCCTCAGCCCCCAGTCGCCTCCCTCAGCCCCTTATGATCACACAACAGACTCGGGTGCTCTGCCATGACCCAGGGACCTCCACCACTGTCTGGAGCCCCTCACTCCTCTCCCTCAACCCATATGCACATCCCTGCCCCCTGCAGCTCCCAGTGACAGGCTGTGGCCAGGGGAGAGGAGCCAGGCCTCAGCAGAGGTGCCCTGCAGTCTTGCTTTGAGAAAGTCAAAGGGATCCCACAGGCAGAAGATACTAAGTCTGGAATGACCTGTTCATGTTCTAGAATAAAGAGAAATATGGGAGCTTAGAAATAAAGATAGAAGATCCCAATCTATAATCTAGCAATAAAAGAACATCCCCACACATGGGTGTGACAATGTGTGCTGACCTATAATGTACAGAAACCACAGAACTTTACTCTTTGGCTATGAAAGAAGACTTGAAAATGCAAAAACCTGGACCACAATGCCAACTTTCCCCCCCCCAAGATTTATGGGCTTAATGCTGCTTTAGTGAAAATTGTAATGAATATTTTTAGGGAATTTGACCTAAATGATTCTGCTGCTGCTGCTGCTAAGTCACTTCAGTCGTGTCTGACTCTGTGCGACCCCAGAGACAGCAGCCCACCAGGCTCCCCGGTCCCTGGGATTCTCCAGGCAAGAACACTGGAGTAGGTTGCCATTTCCTTCTCCAATGCATGAAAGTGAAAAGTGAAAGTGAAGTCGCTCAGTCGTGTCCGACTCTTAGCGACCCCATGGACTGCAGCCTACCAGGCTCCTCCGTCCATGGATTTTCCAGGCAAGAGTACTGGAGTGGGGTGCCATTGCCTTCTCCAAAATGATTCTAAAGTGATTGTAAAATTCGCCTGAGTAAATGAACAGTTTAGTTCGGGAGTTTGGGATGCAATCCTAGGGCAGGAAGAATCAGAATCCTGCTGTTGATAGAGACTCTACGCATGGGCTTGAGAGAAGAGGGAACCAGCCACAGTGCCTCTGGCACTCCCAGACTGGCTTAGGGGGAAACAGAGGCAGTCTCAGAGGATGGTAGTCTGGATACGGGAAATGGAGAGGCCGGGAAGGACGACCGTGAAGCAGAGGAGCGTGGCGAGCGCAGCCGGAACACAGGAGCACTTCATGTGCATCCGGCAGTGCTGATGATAGGCCAGGAGCCTGGGGACTTGATGGCCTGATGCACCAGGCTGAGCACTGGGCTGCTTTTCCAGGCAGTGAGGAAGCACAACTGAAGGTGTGAGTTGAGGAAGAGGAAACTCGAGGAGGAGGATTCCATGAGGGCCTGGATTGATGGGCAGTGGAGCCAGGTGACCAGGGGACAGGAGGTGCTTGAGTCGGCCTAGGAAAGGAGCTGAGGGCTGAGACCGGCAGTAGGTGCAGAGGAACGTGAGAACGGATGGGCAGGTGGAGACATGTGTGGCTCAGGACAGGGTTTGGCACAGTGGGTCCCAAGGCTGGGCCTCACAGGTGCTCAAGGTAACATTTCACATTGAATGGCAGGCCCACCAAAGCCTGAAGTCTGTACTGCATATGGAGCACCTATAGGGACCGGCAGGCCCAGCAGGGGAATCAGGGGACTCTGGGCAGCAGGAGAAGGGTGGACTTGAGTCAGAGAAGGAGCTCGGCAGGCCCCAGGGAAACTGCAGCCTTCTGCTCCCAATTCCAGTGGCTTCTGGTGATCTTCTCTCTCTTGTCTCCCACAGGGAAAGTGCGTCAACTTTGCCCTAATGAGGCCCCACTGTGGGCCACTGCACTGCAGCCCCAAGGCCTGTGTTCCCCCCAGCCGGGAGTGCTTCACCATCAACAACTGCTGCTCACGGTTCCAGCACTCCCCATCCATGTGCTCCAGGCCCCCCTCCAGAATGCAGCCGTTCATCTCTACCCCTTCCCGGACAGCCAACAGAGCCGCTTTGTCACTCCAGCCCCCATAGCCCAAGCTCTAAAGCACCAAAACCCCAAGATTATTAAGAGTCCTTTGCTTGCTGAATTAGACACATATACTGAGTCTTGGTTTATGGTCAAATGCGTTGGAATCGGTTGCTAACCTGGTGAGCACTGCTCCACTGTATGAAAAGTATCTATACTGGTCCTGAGAGGACATAGCACCCCGATGTCCTGTGGATTAGACATGATGAGTCCCAGTCCCCAAAACCTGATCTTCATGTGTCACCAAGGTCTGGGATGGGGTTTTAGTCAAATTCTGCTCTTTGAACAAAGCCCAAAAGATCTTTAAAATATCAATACAATCCTGTGTCTCATACCCTAAACTGGCACAGAGAGGAGTACTTGAATTTCTCATCTTCTTCACTCCTTGCTCCTGGTTTCCATTTTTTGGTTGCTTATGTTTCAATCTTGTCTCAGAAAGAGATGAGGCCCTCTACAGTTCACCAGCTGAAAGTGCATGTTTTCTTCCCGGATAAACCAACAGGTCCCTCATTTCAGTTCAGTTCAGTTCAGTCACTCGGCTGTGTCCGAGTCTTTGTGACCCCACGGACCACAGCACACCAGGCTTCCTTGTCCATCACCAATGATCCCAGAGCATTCTCAAACTCGTGTCCATCGAGTTGATGATGCCATCCAGCCATCTCATTCTCTGTCCCTAAGTCAGAGGTCCCTGAATAATGAAAGTCACTCAGTCGTGTCCGACTCTTTGTGACCCCCTGGCCTATAACAGTCCATGAAATTCTCCAGGCCAGAACACTGGGGTGGGTATCCGTTCCCTTCTCCAGGGGAATCTTCCCAACCCAGGGATCAAACCCAGGTCTCCCGCACTGCAGGCGGATTCTTTATCAGCTGAGCTACAAGGAAAGCCCTAGGACCAGGGAAATTTTAGAGGACATGTGTGTGAGTGTGAAGTCTCTCCATTTCCCTAGAGAAGTTCAATTCCGTTATTCGCCATCTGCCAAACGTAGAAGTACCTGTGCTCCCGACAGAGATGTTTTAGCATTCAGCGTCCTCCCCACCACCCAGGCTGTCTGTATGATGTTCCAGGGCCACGCACACAGCCCACGGAGCACGGGCGCACTTCAGAAGGAGTACCCTAGAGACACCTCAGTTAGTCTCTCTAATCCATATTGGTAGTACGTTAAATACTTTCCGCCCTCACTCCCATCTCCTTGAATGTTATATTTGTGCCTTTTAGTTGAATATCTGTATGACAACTATAGGTAAAAAAAGGAAAATGTACTCACGATACCAAGTGTGTGACATTTTTTTAATTAGCCAGAAAGGAGATTTAAATAATGTGAAATCTTGTAGAGAGATTTTATCTCTTCCTTAGAAATGGAATATTTTGGATTGTTTGTAAGTGGTGAGAGCATTGTCCTGGCCTGAGAGTGTCAGGGACACATTTCTGAAACTGGCTTTGTGCTCCTATATTATATCTGTGTGTTTGTGTATAACTGTAATATAATACATGCCCGTCTCTGAGACTCTGTGACTGTACGCAGAGAAATGTATCTGTAATTTAATAAAGAGCCTAGTGTGACCCTGGCTGAAATCAGCGTGTCTGTTTATTAGTGGATGTTGAGAGCCTTCTCATTTTTAGCCCATCACTCCTGCCTCACCCCTGAACAGAAGGAGGAGGTGGTTATAACTTTGAATCATTAGATCAGGGGAGATCTGGGAGGGGCATGAGCCCACACCTTACCACCCACACCCACCAACCCTGGCCACACTTCCTTCTGTGCATGGCAATAAGAGGCAGCAGGAAATGGGAGTTTCCTTGGCATGTCTCCCTGGACACTCTGTCCCCCTACCTTCCCTCATTCTATCTCATCGGATCTTTTTGGTTTCGCATCAACCAGAGGTGCCTCACCCTAGTGAAGAAGAAAGGCGGTGCAGCCCTTAGCTGATACCTGACTTGTAGGTGGGCAGCCTTTTGTTCCAGGTGCCCCTCCTGCCTGAGTCCTGGGGGCAAGCAGGTTATTTTTAGAAAAGTGGCCTCACATCTGAGCTGTCTGAAGCTGAGACCTATACCCAGAGAAATACACTGGGCAATGCTTCTCCCGTATTTTAGACTAGGACAACAAAAACTCACACTTCCTACTTTTTTTAATTAGGTTTCATTTTACTTTATTTATTTTGGCCACACCACATGGCATGTGGTATCTTAGTTCCCCAACCAAGGATTAAACTCATACCCCCTGCATTAGAAGCACAGAGTCTCAATCTCTGGACCACCAGTAAAGTCTAAATACACACATTTTCTGAATGTCCCTTGGTTTCATGTAAAGCAATCCCTGTAGACTCCGATGGACCTCCAAGCGTGGACCACAGCCTTGAGCTTCTCCCAAGACCCAACCAGGGCCAGCCGCAGACCTCCTCCACCAACACCCAAGTAGAAGCGCAAGCACCCATGAGGGAGCATGCACACCTGGCAAAGCTATGGCCTTAACAGCAGGCCTCCCACCCTCTTTCTGCGCCCCGGAGCTCCTCGTGCACCAGGATGCAGACAGAGGAGGGCGGGCTGTTGGACAGGAGCTCTACCCCGCCAGGCGCGCTGCACTGCGCCATCTGCGCACATGTCCACTCTGCCCTGCTCTCTTTCTGTGCGCTCTCCTTTTCGCGTTCCTAGCCAGGCTTTGCAGTTTGCCTGCTTGCTTCCAGTGGGGAAAAAAGTGGCCAAAGTCAACCTCTTTTCCATCCTGTGTCAAGACTGAAGCTCCTGGGACATCCTTGGAGGTCCAGAGGTTCACATTTCGCCTTCCAAATGCACAGGTTCAGGTAACATCCATGGTTGGAGAGCTAAGATCCCATATGTCTTCCAGCTAAAGAACCAAAACATAAAACAGAAACAATATTGCAACAAATTCAATAAGGACTTTAAAACATGGTTCACATTTTTTTAAAAAATCTAAAGGGAAAAAAAGAGAAAAAAAGACTGAAGCTCCTGAAGGACTTGCCTGGCAGTCCAGTGGTTTCCCAGCACAGGGAACATGAGTTTGATCCGTGGTGGGAGAACAGGTCTTGACTTGGGCAGTAGAGATAGAGAAGGGAGTCCCTTATGTTCAAGAAACAGGGGTGCAGTCTGGATTCAGTTAACAGCAAAGCCATTGTATTCATTTGTTTGGGCTGCCGTAATAAAGTACCACAGACTGAGAGGCTTAAACAACTGAAATCTATTTATTGTAGTTCTAGAGGCTAAAAGACCAAGATGAAGCAAACTCTGGCTCAAAGAGCAGATAGCCAGTCACAGGAAGTGGTCATCATGCAGGCAGGAGGCCATAAAGGGGGGGGGGGGAA
>NW_011494913.1:4432057-4432573 GCF_000754665.1 Bison bison bison | reverse complement strand
TGGGTAGGGCAGAGCTGGGGGCTGACGCAGAAATAGATGGACCTAAACCAGCAGCAGCCTCACCTGGGGACAGAAGGCACAGGGGGCTAACAGGCATTGCCTGCCCCCAGGGCCTTCCTGTCCTGTAGCTTCCGGCAGTGGTGCCCAGTGCCTTGTTGAGGCCAGGATGACGGAGGCTGGTGTGATGTGGTAAAGTGTTCCAGGAGATGGCGCTCAGAGATTACATTTGGTTACTAGCCCAATTTAAAAACCAGTTTCAAAACGTGTTAATAGAGTCATGGAAAAAACACAATAGCGACTTTTGTTTCTCCTGGGATCTTTTACCTCGGCATTTCATACCCATTATGCGGCCCCTTCTATCACATTGTCAATGGTGAGACCTGTTTCCTCTTTCTGAAGACGAGATATTTCTTTAAAACCTGAAGAAATGGAGGGGGGCAGATGTGGGGGAGAACCTGCCCTAAGCCCTAGCATGCCCTTATCCCACCCACCGGCCTCCCACCAAATGTGCAGCTT
>NW_011494913.1:4430515-4431957 GCF_000754665.1 Bison bison bison | reverse complement strand
GCAGCTTTCTGTGGTGAACAGCAGACTCGGCTGTAGCTACATCTGTGCCAGTGGGCCAGTCCCAGCCCCTCTGCCAGAGCCCAGGTAGCCCTGGTGTAAGGGCCCCACGTGCTGTCAGGGACCGACGGACGAGCCCGGCCATTCCACTCTGCCATCCTCCGTCCTCCTCCCCACGGTCATCCTCTACTCCTCGTTCACTGCAAGCTTGGGCGCCTGGCTAACATTCCCTGGCAGCCCAAAATCCATCCTGGGAAACCTCAATATCTACAGGGTGACCCATCAGACACAAGGACCTCTTGATCCTTGACCTCTTGGCCTCTAACTCCCTGCACTGTGAGCCTTGTCTGTTCCTCATACCTATCCCATATCCTGTCACCATTTCCATCTCTCCCCTGTCTGTCTGCAACCCCATCTCCCCTCCTCCTCATGTCCCTGGTCTCCTGTGCTCCCTCCCACTCCCCGCAACTGGATCCACACAGCTGCAGCTTCTGGAATCTGGGCCCAATCGTGCCATTCTCCTTCAGGCACCATCCATGCTGCCTCAGTGTGGTCAGTCTAAGCAGAAACCCATTCCATGGCCTGCAGGGCTGCTCTGCATTCCCAACCTCAGCTGCTACTTTTGCTGGTGACTCTGAAGCCTGTTCTCTACCCGAACAGACCACACCTTCCCAGTGTCCCTCCCTCGTTCTAGCGGGCAGTTAGCCCCATGCACTTACACCCAATCTGGACATGAGCACCACACCAGGGGCATCCCTTACCTCCATTTTGCCTGTCTGCTACCCTACTCTTAGCCGCTTTCTAGGGTTAACTGCAACCATTCATCATGAAGCATCGCTTCCTCAGAGCAGCCTCCCAACACGGGAGACCAGACAAGACATGAGCCCTTGCTCTGCCGTCTGTTTCCGCAGCATCCTCTGCCTTCCTCTCTGTCACTCACCTGCAGCTTACAGGACTCTGTGGATAATCTGTGCTCCGCTTGAGCCAGGGCTGCAGGCTCAGCCCTGCCCACTCTAGGCTGAGTGCTGAAACACAGCAGCAACCATTGCTGTTTGTGCCACTGGTGAAACGTGAGGCTAGAGATCTTGGGACCCCTAGAAGGAGCACCCAGGTTGACCTGCCCATGGAGGTGAGTTCCACTCATCTTCTCCTGCAAGAACTCCAAAATTGCAACTTGCTGCTGAACAACCATTCACAGGAGAATGTTGGATCCTACTAAAAAAAGATGTCCCACATCCAGGAGCAAAGGAGAAGCTCCAGCAGGACAGTAGTAGCAGCTGCTCAGTCGTGCCCGACGCTTTGCGACCCCACGGACCCCGCCAGTCTCTTCTGTCCATGGGATTTTCCAAGCAAGAATACTGGAGTGGATTGCCATTCCCTTCTCCAGAGGATCTTCCTGATCCAGGAATCGAACCGTGGTCTGCTGCATTGCAGGAGAACTCTTA
>NW_011494913.1:4427171-4430415 GCF_000754665.1 Bison bison bison | reverse complement strand
CAGAGGGCCAAAACTGTGTTTAGACTCAAACCCCATCCCCATCGGAGGTGCTCGGAGGGCTCAAACAAAGCCTTGTGCGCACCAGGACCCAGAAGCCCTACAGAGACCGAGCCAGACCCATCTTTGAGTGTGTGAGTGTCTCCTGTGGAGGCACAGGTCAGCAGTGACCGGCTGCAGGACAGGGTCTCGGGCCGCAGCAGACCTGGGTCACCCAGCGTGTGGCATAAGCCCTCTGGAGGAGGTCACCATTAGCCCCAGACAACCCACAAACTGCAGAACAATTATACCAAAGAAATTCTCATGCTGTTAAAGTTCTAGGACCCACAACAGATTTCCCAACCTGGGGATTGGGCGGAGGGACTGAGAGCCCCCAGGGAATTTGACTTTGGAGGCCAGTGGGAGACTGAACAGACTTGCCTGTGAGTGTCCTGGAGTCTCTGGTGGAGGCTTGACAGTTTAGCTTTAGGCAAAACAACAGGGATGGAACATAGCCCTGCCCTTCAACAGAAAATTATACTAACGATTTACTGAACATGGCCCCACCCATCAGAACAAGACCCAGTTTCCCCCATAGTCAGTCTCTCCCATCAGGAAGCTTCCATAAACCTCTTATCCTTATTCATCAGAGGGCAGACAGAATGAAAACCACAGTCACAAACTACTAACCAAATTGATCACATTGACCACAGCCTTGTCTAACTCAATGAAACTATGAGCCATGCCATCTAGGGCCACCCAAGACAGACTGGTCATGGTGAAGAGTTTTGACAAAACGTGGTCCGCTGGAGAAGGGAATGGCAAACCACTTCAGTGTTCTTGCCTTGAGAACCTCATGAACAGTATAAAAAGGCAAAAAGATAGGACACTGAAAGATGAACTCCCCAGTGTTGGTACGTGTCCAATATGCTACTGGAGAAGAGTGGAGAAATAACTCCAGAAAGAAGGAAGAGACAGAGCCAAAGTGCAAACAACGCACAGTCGTGGGTGTGACTGGTGATGGAAGCAAAGTCCGATGCTATAAAGAACAATACTGCATAGGAACCTGGAATGTTAGGCCCTTGAATCAAGGTAAATTGGAAGTGGTCAAACAGGAGATGGCAAGCGTGAACATCGACATTTTAGGAATCAGTGAATTAAAATGGACTAGAATGGGTTAATTTAACTGAGGTGACCATCATATCTACTACTGTGGGCAAGAATCCCTTAGGAGAAATGGAGTAGCCATCATAGTGAACAAGAGCCCGAAATGCAGTACTTAGGTGCAATCTCAAAACTGACAAGAATGAGCTCTGTTCATTTCCAAGACAAACCATTCAATATCACAGTAATCCAAGTGTATGTCCCAACCACTAATGCTGAAGAAGCTGAAGTTGAATGGTTCTATGAGGACCTACAAGAACTTCTAGAAATAACACCCCAAAAAGATGTCATTTTCATCATAAGGGACTGCAATGCAAAGGTAGGAAGTCAAGAGATACCTGGAGTAACAGGCAAGTTTGGCCTTGGAGTACAAAATGAAGCAGGCAAAGGCCAACAGAATTTTCCCAGGAGAACACACTGGTCATAGCAAGCACACCCTTCCAACAACACGAGACAACTCTACACATGGACATCACCAGATGGTCAACACCAAAATCAGATTGATTACATTCTTTGCAGTCAAAGACAGAGAAGCTGTATACAGTTAGCTAAAAGAAGACCAGGAGAGGACTGTGGCTGAGATTATGAACTCCTTATTGCCAAATTCAGACTTAAATTGAAGAAAGTAGGGAAAACCACTAGACCATTCAGGTATGACCTAAATCAAATCATTTACTTTTATACAGTGGAAGTGAGAAATAGATTCAAAAGATTAGATCTGACAGAGTGCCTGAAGAACTATGGATGGAGGTTCATGCCATTGTACAACAGGCAGTGATCAAGACCATCCTCAAGAAAAAGAAATGCAAAAAGGCAAAATGGTTGTCTCAGGGAGCCTTACAAATAGCTGAAAAAAGAAGAGAAGTGAAAGGCAAAGGAGAAAAGGAAGGATACACCCATCTGAATGCAGAGTTCCAAAGAACAGCAAGGAGAGATAAGAAAGTCTTCCTCAGTGATCACTGCAAAGAAATAGAGGAAAACAATAGAATGGAAAAGACTAGAGATCTCTTCAAGAAAATTAGAGATACAAAGGGAACACTTCAGGCAAAGATGGGCACAGTAAAGGACAGAAAAGGTATGGACCTAACAGAAGCAGAAGACATTAAGAAGAGGTGGCAAGAATACACAGAAAAACTGTACAAAAAATATCCTAATGACCCAGATAATCACAATGGTGTGAGCACTCACCTAGAGCCAGACATCTGGAGTTCAAAGTCAGGTGGGCCTTAGGAAGCATCACTACGAACAAAGCTAGTGGAGGTGATGGAATTCCAGCTGTGCTGTTTCAAGTCCTAAAAGATGATGCTGTGAAAGGGCTGCACTCAATATGCCAGCAAATTTGGAAGACTCAGCAGTGGCCACAAGACTGGAAAAGCTCAGTTTTCATTCCAATCTCAAAGAAAGCCAATGCCAAAGAATACTCAAACTACTACACAATTGCACTCATCTCACACGCTCAAAAGTCTCCAAGCAAGTCTTCAACAGTACATGAACTAAGAACTTCCATATGTTTAAGCTGGACTTAGAAAAGGCAGAGGAATCAGAGATCAAATCGCCAACATCTGTTAGATCATAGAAAAAGCAGGAGAGTTCCAGAAAAACATCTACTTCTCCTTTATTGACTATGCCAAAGCCTTCGACTGTGTGGATCACAACTAACTGTGGAAAATTCTGAAAGAGATGAGAATACCAGACCACCTTGCCTACCTCCTGAGAAATCTGTATGCAGGTCAAGAAGCAACAGGACAAGTTAGAACAGGACATAGAACAATGGACTTGTACCAAATTGGGAAAGGAGTATGTCAAGGCTATATATTGTCACCCTGCTTATTTAACCTATATGCAGAGTACATTATGCAAAATGCTGGACTGGTTGAAGCACAAGCTGGAATCAAGATTGCTGGGAGAAATATCAATAAATTCATATATGCAGATGACACCACCCTTACACAGAAAGCAAAGAGACTCTTGATGAAAGTGAAAGAGGAGAGTGAAAAAGCTGGCTTAAAACTCAACATTCAAAAAACTAAGATCATGGCATCTGGTCCCATCACTTCATGGCAAATAGATGGGGAAACAATGGAAACAGTGAGAGACTTTATTT
>NW_011494913.1:4425301-4427071 GCF_000754665.1 Bison bison bison | reverse complement strand
GTTGAGCGCTGAAGAATTAATGCTTTTGAACTGTGGTGTTGGAGAAGACTCTTGAGAGTCCCTTGGACTGCAAGGAGATCCAACCAGTCCACCCTAAAGGAAATCAGTCCTGAATATTCATTGGAAGAACAGATGCTGAAACTGAAACTCCAATACTTTGGCCACCTGATGCGAAGAACTGACTCATTGGAAAAGACCCTGATGCTGGGAAAGATTGAGGATGGGAAGAGAAGAGGATGACAGAGGATGAGATGGTTGGATGGCATCACCGACTTGATGGACATGAGTTTGAGCAAGCTCCAGGAGTTCGTGATGAACAGGGAAGCCTGGCGTGCTGCAGTCCATGTGGTGTCAGAGTCAGATACGACTGAGCGATTGAACTGAAAAAAGAACCTAACATCCGACAAGAACTCTAGCTTGGCCTGGCTGTATACTGAGCCCCTCCCCGACACTGTACCAGCTTCTGCCAGCTCATTGCCACATGTGTTCTTACAATGCCTGTCTAAGTAGTGGGAAGGGCAGGTCACTAAGATTTCACCCATATGGACCCCACACTGAGTGCTCAGATGCTCACCGCAGGGTGCAACTAGCTGGACCCAACTCTGCCTGATGCCCAGGCCAGGGCTCACTCAGTAGGGCTCAGGAGCCCTGTAGTGTCAGCCACCCTGTTTCTGCCTGACTCTGTGACAGCACAGGCCAAACCCAGCCAGGTAATCCGGGGGAAGAGGATCACTCCTTGGGGCAGAGGCACACAGCCCGGGCCAGCAAGCTGCCCACGACTACCCAAGAGTGAGGAAAGACTATTCAGGAGGAAGAAATAGGCACTTGGGCTATGAGCACAAGAGGACGGGTGAGAAATTCCAGAAGAGACATGAGGAAGACGCAAGATATAAGAGGCGCTCAGTGACGTGATGTCAGTGGGTGATTCTGAGATAGGTATGCTGAGCCCAGGGGACCCAAAAGAGCAGGTGGAGACCTTGGGGCTCTTGTCTCTGACATGAGACATACCCGGTTGAGCCCAAAGGGCAGCCGAGCCTCAGAATAACTGACATGAAGGGGGAAGAACAGAGGCCCAGGGAGGAGCCCCAAAGGATAGCTTGCTGCAGAAAAGAGATGAAAAAGAATGGCCAGGGGTGCTGGGCATCCCAGAAGCCAAGCCCAGAGCTTCAGAAAGAAGGTGAGGTCTTGACTGCAGAAGCGAGTCAGGGCAGAGCCTGAGAAGAGGGCACAGGCGCTGGTGGGAACGGGTCTCGGAGGGCAGGTCTTCTGCAACCTCACTGGGTCACTGAACTATGGGTCTTCAGAGGGCTTGGCCCTGTCTGACATTCTCTCTGCACCAAGTTCTGTGGCCTGTCTTTGTCCAAGAGTCCAGCATTTCTATCTGAACTTGGCCCAGGGCCACCACACTGATGACCTAGCTAGGGTCATCCTCATAACTGACTTTGGCCAGAACCCACTGGAGGGTATCCAGTCCCCAGACCCTGACCCTCATGAGGTGACATGGGCACGGCCTCCATGAGCAGCTGAGGTCCTGAGAAAGCCTCACCAGAGAGGACACGATGGTTTAGGCCCTGATGGCTCCCAAGGAGGGTGCAGAGTTTGGGGCCCAGAGAAGGCCCTTTCTCTATCCGTGTGACCTGGGGTGGACCACAGTCTTCCTCTCGTGATGGCATCTTGCAGCCCTGTATGATGACCCACCCCCAGTTCTCACAGCAGTCCTGGGCAGCAGCTGCTCGCCCCAGCCCAGCTATCTACCCAATCTTCTGTAAC